>NC_089745.1:69594152-69639152 GCF_040412425.1 Macrobrachium rosenbergii
CCAGGGCACTTTGTTTTTCTTGCCTATATATTATATGTACGTTTGTGTACGCTTGTATACACACACGCCTCTATATATATGAATTGTATATATATGTATATATATAAAATTTTTTTTTTTTATCACACCGTGATTTATATATATAAGCTACAAATGTCGTTTAATATCATATATATGGAGAATTATCACCGATAATTTATATATATAATGAACAGGTATGGGACGCATGAACCCTTGACATGGATATAGACGTTATATCATATAAATATTATATGTATATAGCGGGGAAATTATATATATATATGATAGTAACACGCAGCTCTTGTATATAAATCACGGTATGATAAAAAATTTCATAATAAGAGCTGCGTGTTCCAAACGTACCAACGAACTATCATGGCGGAGGTGGGTCATTGCCGAGGTATATATATACTCGGTAATGATTTATACCTGTGATGGCGCGGTGGTAACGTCTACTGTCGTTGAATGGGTCCATGTCAAGGGTTCGTCCCAGTGGTATTTCATTTATCACTGTATAAATATATAAGATATTGGTAGTGAATTTGATATTAAACGACATTATATATATAGATATATAATATAATATATATATATGTATATGTATGTACCTGTTATATGTGTATTTATATGTTTGTTTGTATGTTCCAGCATAACTCTGAAACGTGTTGAGCAATTTCAAACAAGCGTATATATATATATACTTATATATCTATAAAAGAATACTTATATATGTAAGACATCACTAGTGTGTGTGTATTTATACTGTATATGTATATAAATATTGTGTGTATAATTATATATATAGATATATATATAATTATATATATGTATATATATGTACCTGTTTGTGTGTGCATGTATGTTTGTTTGTATGTTCCATATAACTCTGAAACGCATTGAGCAATTTCAAACAAGCTGATACATGACGACTTACTATCTCAAAAGAATACTTAAGACATCACTAGCATATATGTATGTATATATATATATATATATATATATATATATATATATATATATATATATATATATATATATATATATATATATATATATATATATATATATTCGATCCTGATGTGAGTCATGAATATATATATATATATATATATATATATATATATATATATATATATATATATATATATATATATATATTTATATATACATATATATATATACATATATATACACATATATATATATATATATATGTATATACATATATATATACATATATATATATATATATATATATATATATATATATATATATATATATATATATGTATGTGTGTGTGTGTATGAATGTATGCATACTTTGTATGAGCGTGTGCGTGTGCTGTACTGTACTTCCACATACTGTGTGAGATAGAAAAATCGAGAGAGAGGACAGTTTCCCTTTGGAGAAGTTTATCCATGACTCCAGTTGCATTTTACTGTCAAGTATATGTGCGTGTGTTTTAAGATTTAATTCGTTTTCAGAAAGTGACAATACTGGTTTGACGAAAATTGGCTAGCTGGTTTTTCCTCCAGGATTGCCTGACTCAGGTCTTGTAACTTAGGCCTAATGATTTATTGAATTTTCTTATATAATGGTATTTGTTACTCAGAACCGCGTTCCACGTTGTATTTTTTTTTTTTAAATAATTGTACATTATGGGATGTACTTGACCAGATTAAAACTACTTATAGTTGTGATGATAATTTATAGGTAAATATGGCGGACCAAATTCAGCAGGGAGTCATGAGACTATTGTTTTGTCTCGAATCCGTAAATTTCATGATAATTGCATTAAAAAATCATGATTATTACACAAAAAAATTTCATGGTAATTGCTTAAAACATAAATACGCATGTAATAATTTACATCCCTGTTGAATTTCAACTTCCATTATGTGTCATGTTTGTGTTCACTTATACATGTAAGGAGGTATCAGACATTTCTGTGAATATGATAACGCTATTGTTTCACGTCCTGAATTTTCACGAATTTAATATATAACTATGTAGAAATATTTGCACATTGTTTTTTAAGCTTGATGGTGGTACTGCTTTGGCTTGTATCAACAAATTGTAAATAGAATGCACTAGTAATAAAACACCCGGTTCATTTTACTCTCATTTGCCTGTTCCTATATCGTACGCGATTTCCGCGAATCGAGAATTTGCTGTTATGTAGTATGTTGTAAATAAAGTTGTGTACCAGAAAGATTGAGCATTTTGTTGTTAAAGTTAGTGAATTACAGGAAAAACCGTTTGCGTTCTCATTAAATCTCTGTGGAACGAGTAACCATGACATTTTAATGCTGCTTCCCCTAACATTTGCGAGATCATTTTTACTAATGTTTATCATTTGTACTAGGCCAATAATTTATTATACAAATGTAAACTTTATATATATATATATATATATATATATATATATATATATATATATATATATATATATATATATATATATATATATATATATATATATATCTGTGTGTGTTTATGTATCATTGTGCATGAATAACATGAATAATGAAAACATACTATGGTCAGACTGCTTCAGTAGTAACTTTCGTAAATGACGGTTGGTTAAGACAATTTAGATTAAACGAAGAGTAAATTGTAACGTTTCACTTGCTTTGCTTCTTTCACAAGCTCTCGTCTCTGTAAATAAGTATGAGGTAGAGTTCCTCATTCCAGGGTTCGATGAGTATGTCTATACTAAACGGGCTGTCGTCGCATCTCACGCGTTGTAAAGAAAGAACCAGTATATTTCCAGCACTGCCGTTGAAAAATCGATGAGGTGAAGTGGGAAAATGGCACGTAAATGTACGACTATCAAGATATCTGTAATTAATGCTAGCAGAAGTCCCTTGAGAAAACTGTGTGAGACTATCAAAAATTTTAGCTCATTCCTTTCGCAGATAAGGTCTCAAATACCATGGACGCCGAAGTCAGCATCTTGAAATAGGTTTCGGATACAAACAATTTTCATCTGTTTTCCATATATTTTAACGCAATGGAGCAGATTACACTAAATATAATAAGAAACATGAAATAACCAACAACTTTTAAAAACTAAATTCTATCTAAAATCTGGAACTGATGAAAACACTTACATGTGAAACCATATTGAAACCATCCGGGTAGGTACTTGAAACGGAATAGCCACTGCCCGTTTGGGTGAACCCCATTCCAGTTTGGGTCACCCCCTATCTCTTTTAGCCGATCATGTCTTACCCTCTCGGAACACTGGGGTGTTTTGCTTTTTGCTTTTTTCCGTCCTTTTCCATTCCTCACCTATCTCCTCTTTTTTCATCTTCTGAGAGATACCGATAGAATAATTATCTCCCTTAAGGTGCTGTCACACGAACGATTTTTTTTGGCGTCTTTTTATGCCATGCCATCAACAGTACCATCAAAAGTGTGCATGCTGTCGCGGATAGAGCCGTTTCTATCATAAACTGTGCTGTCCTCAATTACAGCCTTCATACGCATTTGGGCAAGTAATACATGCATAATATCAATGATATATATTATATATATATATATATATATATATATATATATATATATATATATATATATATATATATATATATTATGCCTGTGTGTGTGTTTATGATCTTTAACTTCGCGTCGTAGAGGAAGTTGCTAGTTTTCCGTAAATATGGCAAGAGCACGTTAACCTAGGCTTAGCGTATTTCCCAAACTGAAAACTGTTTTGTCTCATCTAAGTCAATAGAAGAAAATTTCGTTTTTAGAGTATATTACGTAATTCTCCGTTTTGTAACACTAATCATATAATTTTTAATCTGATATATATTTTTGTCAATTATTGGAGGGTATATTGTAAAGCCTTTTGAGTACACTCTTCTTAAGTAAAGAAAGATGCCAGTGTCTCGCTAGTAAGGTAAGGTTTCTTATGTTGTTTCATGTATTTCAGGATGTAAACGTATCGATAATGTCTTGTATTAACATAAATTGCACTCAAGCGTTGGATACACAGTTTCTTTAAAAAAAAATGTATCCTAACGCTTGCGAAATCATAGGACAATTAAAAACAATAGTAACAGACCTAACAATTAAATTTTTTCAAAATTCTATTGTGACAATAACGAATTTAGGAAGATATTACCGCACATGTCAATCATTATAAAGATATTCAATTAAGATATTCAATTAAGATTAATGCTTTCCGGTACTTACTCTCTCTTAAAAGGGTCCAAAACGCAGTACACTACTGCCAAGAAAATAAAGTGGAGATGTTCTCTCCCCAAAAATATTGGCGGCTCTTCGGTTTACTTCTTAAAATTTCACATTCAGTAATTTTCATTAATTTCAAATTTTAAGTAGAAACCAGTCTAGAAAATATTGACAATTACGTGTTTCTTCTAACATTTAGCGTGATTTGCTCCAGTTTGCCTTTGGAAAACTAATAAAAACGTTCTGCATGAAAAAAGTTTACATCTGAAACCTATCTCAAGAAGTTGAGTTTAACGACTTCGCTAATTACTTTTGGACTCGCAAACACGTTTATCATAGTCTTTCACCTTAGTAGTAGTATTAACAGCGCAATATGTATTTTTGGGAGAAATATACCGAATTAACAGGTTACAATATGAAATATAACGATGCATTCAGCCCGTCATCAAGCTGCTGACAACTTTGGAATTGCAGCATAAACGAATATCATTGGTTTTAGAACCAAAGGTATGGGGGTGCCGTGTGTTGGCCTGAAAAGGATAGTAATTAGGACCATAATTCGTGCAGTTCTCACTTTGGTTTGGTAAAATTAGATGACGACAAGTTTGGCCCCAAGTTTAGGTCATTGATCAGGGTGAGATTTATTGGGTTGGAGAGATCCGAGCAAAAGAATTTTGATATTACCTTAAACAAATTGCTGTGTAAGTGATCGTATCCAATTTGCATGGGTACCACGTATAGAAAATACAGTGAGGTTGATCTGAGACAGCTTCCTATATTTCATCAATTAAAATGCTTTTTCTGAGCTATTTTTTATTAAATACATTTTGCATGAGATTCTTTACTTGGTACAGCCTAATTTAAAGTGAAAAAGTTTTCGCTTTTGGTAAGAATCATTTATAATGGAAATTCCCACATTACTGCATTTGCACAGTATAAGGAAGTAAAATAATGGGAGTTATTTTTCAAACAATAAGTTTTTTTTACAGAAATGCCACACAACTTACAGTATACAGATCAAAGGAAAATCAGTTTATTACTATCAAGAAAATGTTACCTTTACGGTAGAATGTCTCTCAAAGTTTGGTCAAGTAATGCTATGTTGGATTCGAACGCAAATTTTTTTCTTGCATTGATTTGGTGATAATAATATGTGACTCGAATTATATAACCTCACTGTGCATATGTAAGTTAACGTAGTTATCAGCAGCTCCAGGAATCTTGTTATACTAAAAAAGGACCAAACATGTAAAGCTTCTGCTAAAGAACACGAAACTGCAGGTAATATTATGCTCTCTCTCTCTCTCTCTCTCTCTCTCTCTCTCTCTCTCTCTCTCTCTCTCTCTCTCTCTCTCTCTCTCTCTCTCTCTCAAGTTAAGCTAATTTTATAACAAAGAGAACTTTAATTAACAAGAATGAAATCTTGGTTGCTATAATTTTATTTTCAAGTTCACACGAGTTAAAAACTCATTTCTAAAAAGCCCTGGTACCGCATAATGTGATCAAAATGACTAGATTAAAGAACTCCTTATTGTTACAGTTTGTATCCTGCGTTATTGAGCGAAAATTTATATTGTAATCTTATTCATTTTACATAAATGCAACGGTCGTGGCAATAAGGTTATCATTGTCTTCCTCGGTATTTGCTCTGCAGTTGTATATGTGATAGTGTCCTTTCAATGATCGTAACAATCTCTCCGCTTTTGATAGCATGGATCCTTTGATCAGATTTGCTGATGACTGTTATCCGTGTTCTCTCCCAGGCACATAAGTCACAATAATACTTAAGAATTTCTAGCATTTCTTCGTAGGGTTTTGCTGGTGGCATCGCTGGATAATTTTCTTGAACCTTCTTCGTTTTGAAACAGCAGTTCCGCTTGCGAGGGCACTTCGAAAGTGAAACTTCCGTCAAGTCAAGGATAGGCGATCTAGACCTTTTTTTCTGGACCTTTCAACAATGCGTCTCTGGATTTTGCGTTTCACAGTGGCACTATTTCGTATTCATCAGGGCTATGAAAGGTTACAGTCTTTTTGGTCAGCCGTCACTTGTACTTTCTTCAAACGCTAAATTCATTTTTGATTTTTCAGGATATCAACACTGCAATTGTGAAAACCAGAATATTGCCCACACTTAACACTTTTTCATGCTTTTTTCCCCACGATCCAGATGATGTACACTTTCACGAGCTCCGTTTACAAAACAGACACTGAAATACAAATATCCTCCAGCTTTGTCTTACGTCTGACAAATACATATCCCACACATCAGTTTTCTAGTTGTACTGATATAGCAGTTAGGACACATTAATAGTTGTGATCCAGCCTTAACAGGCAAAATTTTACCTTTAGAATGTATACAAGGTCAAATTGTCTTTATGGCACAAATGTAAGCTGCCACAGATTGACCTAAATACCCAGCCCTTAAATAGTGTCATTGTTCAGTCAGAAATACCCTTATAGCCAACACAGTCCGGACGTCAAGTTCATAGACATGAACGAGAATGCACTCTGTGCCCCGTTGGTGAACTCGTTATTTGAATTAACAGACATATGAACGAGATTGCACTCTGTGCCCCTTTGGTGAACTCATTATTTGAATTAACAGACATATGAAAGAGATTTGATCGCCTGCTCTCCGTTGTAGACTAGCTGGCAGCTAAAATGTTAACGTCAGTGTTACATTACTTCCGCATTCAAGCTTATGAAATTGTATGAAAAATTGATGACTTAGCACCCATTACATTGAGCTTGAAAATTTAGTTAAATCCTTTGGGGTTAATTAAATATTTTGGTATAGAGCCTCACATAAGGTTTTCTGTGAAATAAAGAGCAAAGTGAGGGTATTTTCTGTAGATTTATTAATTTTAAAGCGTTAAATTTAGAATTTTTTTTAACATCCTCATGGTTTATAAATCCCATAATGGTGTATATTATATACATACTCCTAGCGATTCTGCAAGGTATTGAAATACTACTAAAATTTAACCTTTGTGTATTTCCTCCCGAAATGGTAGAGACGAATCCTCCAGCTCAGGGATTAAAAATCCCACACCCAGGTCTTAGTGTCTTCAGATGACAAAGAAACACTTTTTAAACAAGAACGGATTCTCAGTATTATGTTCTACAATGAATAAATATATATGTGGAATAAAGCCATGATCTAACATTAAAAGAAAAATTACTGTAGGGTCAGCGCCCCCAGAGTATAGGCAGTGCAGAACTTTAAAATGACTAGTTACGATAAAAATATATAACTAACCTATTCCAAAAATTATGCTTTCGCAGATTTTCACGATTTTTTTTTTTGCCAGTAGAATTTTTGCAATGCAGTTGTAAGTCGTATTACATTTGCACAAAGTTAGCTAAATTTTCAGAAAGTTTCATTTTTATTTCAGATATAGTTTTTTCCCTGTTCTTTTTTATTTACAAAAATGAGGAGCCATTGAAATCCTAAACAATAGACATATTTTTCCTTTGTAGAAATAAGACCAATATTTTTTCAGTGCTGTTTTTTTTTCCTTTTTATACATAAATAAAAAAAGAAAGCAGTCGTAGTGATTTTTCTCTCAAATTAAAAAATAAAAAACTGTCCGAAGTACAATGGCCGAAACCTGATAAAATGATGGACAGTAGGTGTCAAAACGGAACGTTCGAACAGAAGCAGAGACGTGTCAGACGTTTTGCATCTCTCTCTCTCTCTCTCTCTCTCTCTCTCTCTCTCTCTCTCTCTCTCTCTCTCTCTCTCTCTCTCTCTATTTCTTATATTTAGCATCAGCACTTACTGACTTCTGACACCTATATTTCTGATTTTCTTAATTTCTTTCAAGTGCTGACTTCATGACGTTGACGCAGTCATAACACTTAGTTGTCATTGCATTCGAATATGTAGTTACCATAATTTATATTTATATTTTCAATAAGGCAATTTCTTTGTGTATAGAATCTGATATGTATTGGCCGTTTCTGCGTGTTGGTCAGAGTTTTATCAACGCTCGGCGATCTCGAGTATTATTTTTTCTTGAGTGATTCAGTTTAGTCAGTGCTTTGGTCTTGATCAAGAGTTGGAAGTCTCTTATTTCTGTTATCCCTTATCTATAACCATCTCTGCAATTAAAAGGAATTTATATTACTTTCTTCAGAAGTAAGGCCATTCTTAATTTGTCCATCTCTTTCTCTTGGTGTTATGCCCTGAGATACGTAAGGATACTGAATCGTCACCCCTTTCTGAAGTGAATAGGAATTTATATCAGTTGCATTTCATTTAGCTGAATACAAACATATTTGTTAAAATCACTTTCTGGAACGATCCCTGGAATATAGTCATTGTCCTCGTAGCTTATTGTGTTCCAGATCGATAAAGCATTTACGCTCTTAGTTATTACAGCCATATGAGACTATTAAAACGAACTCCATTTGGAAGAGCGTAACAGAAGCCCCGCTTGGGAACTTCAGGAATAGTACCTCTGAGGGATATGGTTTGTGATATCTTTAGAACCCCCTGGAAGGAAATGGTGCTTTCCACGATGCAACGGATGTGATAGGTAGATTATAGGATTGAAGGAATACAAAGCCAAAGCTATATTTGGTCTCTGCCCCTTGTGCATACTTTGAATGGAGATGGCTATTGCAGGTCGTGAGTTTAGGTAAAAAAAAAAAAAAAAAAATTTTGCTTCCAGGACAGCTCAGATTTTATTTTAGCATGTCGTGAGCTCTGAGTTATATTGTGGAAGATGCAAGATACTATTTCCAATAAACAATTTAATCAGCTGTATACCATTTACAAAGAAATAACATTGGTATCTTTCAGTTCTTGCGATTTAATTACATGATTACCAAGCTATTGATATTGATCAGTGGCTAGATATAAAGGCTATAGCCCTCATTGTACATATATACATATATATATATATATATATATATATATATATATATATATATATATATATATATATATATATATATATATATATATATATATATATATATATATATATATATATATATATATATATATATATATATACATATACAGTAGTAATCCCTCAATTATCCAGATGTTCATTATCCAGCGCTCAACATTATCCAACAGCACCAGACCAGGGACTAAAGATATAAATATATATGAATTAAAAAAAAACACTCTCTGATGATTGGCAATGCTGTGTGGCCTAAAGAAATGTTTTTGTGTTGCTTGCACAGATAAAGAGACAGAGAAAGGGTTTGGGGAGTGAGGGAGGCCTGGAGAAGTTTCCTAGGTGTGGGGAGACCCTGGGCACGATGGGAGGTGAGTAGCAGTAAGGCTGTTTAAAAGAACTCACACAGAGAAAGGGTTGTTATGGAATGGTATAGAAGGTGAGAGAGAGAGAAAGAGAGAGAGAGGTATCACATACTTAAAGCCTATAACACACTCACTCTTTTCCTTTTTTTATTTTTATTTTATGCTACACAACTCTCATTTTTTTTCATGGCATGAAAGATGTAAAAATAATCAAATTTACTACCCAAAAGGTACATACGCACACACTCCGCTTTCGTTGATGGCATCAAGACAAGTATGTAAATAGCACATGTTACCAACGTCTACAGATTTGCACTATAAATATTTTTTTTTAAAGAAATGAACTGTCAACAGTGATAAAACATTCTCTTGTTTACTGTTATGATATGTTTGAAAACCATACTTAGAGTATACTAAACTTCTAATGAAATACTGTACAGCAATTCAAGCAAAATAAAAAAAAAAGGTAACACGTGATACTGAGCTAAGAAACACAAACTAACAAACACATACACACACAAAGCAAAAGAGGCATGTAGATAGAGTGCTATTGGCTTAAAAGCACTACCTCACTTGACACGTCATGAAGCATCATTTTATATTGTCATAATTTACTGCATAAGATGAAAAACAATAACATTTACAACCCAAAAGAAACAGAAACACGTAATGAAATACATCAAGCGCAAAGAGAGAGAGAGAGAGAGAGAGAGAGAGAGAGAGAGAGAGAGAGAGAGAACAACTGAGGTATTGTTTGTGTTAAAGCCTACAACACACACACTTATTCCTTTCTTTTTGTTTTATTTTTATTTTACGGTGTTCTCATTTTAATTTTACTCTATTTTCTCATTGTTTATTTTTATGTGTTTTTTCATAATTTTCATTGCATACAAAATTAATAGAACAATAAAATTAACAACCCAAAAGAGACAGAGAAACACGTTCATAATCCCCTAGCTTGTGCATGCACACACACACACACACACACACACACACACACACACACACACACACACACCACACACACACACACACACACAAACCGTGTTCTCGCGCGCGTATAATGCTTCCCTTCAGTTGAGGAAGGGACGAAGCAAGTTGCCAATATTCATGACAAAACTAATGACAAATGTCACATTAGTGTATAAATGTTTTAGATTAATAATTAATTATGAATGTGAATATTTGAGATGAAAATATCAACAGCGATAAAATATTCTCCAGTATACTGTTATGATATGAATGATAATCATATTAACGTTACCTAAATAAAAAAAAAGAGCTAAACGGTGACATCAACATTGAAGAAATGCCACATGTAGATGCAAACACACACGCACATACAAACATACAAGTAAAGCTTCCGTGATGTTATGAGGCACAGTGAAAAATCACTCATTCCACTACGGCAGAAAATTATCAACTACTTCCAGTAGTGTTCTTAAAAGGAATTTGCCTTGGACATTCGTCATTCAGAAATGCCACATATAATAAAGATGCAAACACAGGATGTTTTACACAAACACAGTTTCCATGATGGGGCAAAATAAGTAAAACAAATGAAATATGCTATGTATACTTGTGTACAATTCGATCTCAGTAACATGCCACCCTTACCATTTCGTCCCCTGTGCATGATTTCATTGTATATCTTGTGTATCATGCGAGTTGCATTTTTGATAGCCCAGATAACATTAAACTAACCCCTTCCCTCAGCAATCCCATCTCTTGTTGAATAAATGAAAGTAAAAAAAATAAAAGTAGCCTTGACTTACTGAATGAGTTTCATTTTCGATGGGTTGTACTGTACTGGGCTATGATCGTGCAGCGAATTTCATTTTCGGTAGATCATACTATACTATGCTATGCTTGTAGAGCAGATTTCATATTTGGTAGATTGCCTAGGCTAGGGTTTCAAACAAGATTACCAAACTTATGGCATATGTAACAATTCATTACCATCTCTTATAATTAACCACCACTTACTATATTGCATGAGCGCCACTTCTCAAAGAACTGACACAAACAATATTGCGTACATCATAAGCAAACGAATCGGGAAACAGCTGTTTTGGGATTTTGAGGGATTTTATTTTAGCATATGGTATGTTAGTTTACCTTTGTATGCCTGTTTTACATTTATGTGCAAAAATAAGAATAATCCCAGCAATAATCCGTTTCTTTTAGCTACTAAAAAATGATTCTCTTAATGATTTCGGTAGCAGGCCTCAATCAGCTGATTCTGAGGACATACAAATTAGCCTAGCCTACTTAAATGCATATGGTGGGTAATCAGTTTTTTTATATTATGATGATGATATAACATGATAATAATACAGTATAAATGGATTCAGTAAATAAGATATCATTTTCATTAACATTACCTTTACCTTAAATACAACTGTAATAGCCTATTTAACTTGAGCAAATGGATACCGTAAGTGTAACACCCAGCCTAGGCCAATAGTTCACACATACAGGGCCATAGGGGTTGGGTTGGGTTACCATTAGTTATCCCAGTGAAAATTAGAGCTGATCTATAGTTTTCTAAAGAAATGGGTACACAAAATGTTACCTTAATAGGAGCAAAAAATGTTTTTCAGAAATATTTTTTGTTTTTCTTACTTTTTTCCTAAATTCTGAAAGCTATGTCCGCCATTATTTGTCAATAAATTTGAAAAAAAGACAAACTTTAAATCATAAAGGACAAAAACGCAGGAACAATATTTTCAACTTAGCTTTGTTTACTATGAATATATAAAATAGTAAATAGTACCAAAAAATGCCAAAAACATTGTATGTAAAAACATAGCATAAATAAAAAAGACGTTATGAGAATGGAGCACTGAATGGACAGTGGATCAATAAAAGTAAATGTAATGAATAGTGACAAGGCAAGAGAAGAGATGAATCACCGAAGAGGAGAGGAATATCTGCGAATCCAAATTTTGTGATGAGACTGTGAAGGGGTTATTAAGTAAACTTTCTTTTATAGAAATGAAGGGTTAGCCTTTGTAAACTTATTTTTGCTGATATTTCATCCTTTTTCTCCTCATATAATCAACGTCAAACTTTGCAGAAGTTTCTTACTATCACCAACAGTTCTTTACACTTTGCAAAAATCAGCCTCTCCATACTCCATTCATGAACTTTATCTTAGCCCAGCGGCTTACACCTATATCCCCTTTCCTTTTCTTGACTTGAGTAGTTATGGGTGCTAACCCAGGCTCCTTCCAGATAAGTTTTCCCATATATATGTGGTAGATGATTCATCGCAAGTGCAATATTTTGTGCTGTACATTGTTTAGTGACCATGTAATAAAAGTACTCAAACGATAAGCTGCTCCATAGCCTCGGTGCTATAGCCTTCCACAGTTTTGAGTGTGAAACTCCTTGCTTGAGAGTACACTCAACTACAGTCCTTTTCTTATTTGTTTGCTTGTTCGTTTTTTTGTTATTTTATATTTTTTCAATTCTGTTGCAATACATTGTTGATTGGTAGGAAAATTAAATGCAGCCACTTACTGCTGGGATAAGGACAGGTAGGAGTGCAGTGGTACCTGCCATGTTTCTAAGCATGTGTAGTCGCGCTTCTGGTTCCTCTCCTTTAGTTCCTTCTGTATCTGAGTGGATTAAGCGACATACTGTTCAATAAAAAGCCTCTAAGAGGAGGTTATTGCCAACATTTATTTGCAGGCGATATTGCTCCGTATGTTTCTCTTTGCTACCGGTATCTAACTTTTTTTGGGGGCTAAATTGCATATCATTTGAGATATAAACTCCAATTAGCAGACAATGAACCACATTGTGAGTTTAACAGAGGTGAAAAATGTCTGCTTTCTCCTGGTACAGTAGATATGTTCCTCCGTAATTCAAATCGTGCTTGATTCCATAGTTTTGACTTCAGCACTCTTTACGGGCCAAATTTCCTCGGGCATAATAAACCGTATGGTATACCTTAACGTGGGCTTTAATGATGCAACTTAAAATTACATTGAAATATAGTTTCTCTAACACGAAGATTCTTACTGCATTACCCTCATGGTTCACATGGGTAGGGCATCCATTGCATACTTGTGTAATGGATGAGTCGGGAGAGCAATCACTGTCGACAAAACTCACTGACATAAACAGAAATGGTATCTCTACTTCTACTCAAATAGCACATATAGTTCCATTAATATAAAATTTGTTGTTTTAAACAACTTTAAACAAAATAATTCCAGAATACAACTTTTTTGCCGTTTTTGTCTGAAGTGAGTATATCAAAATTCATTCTCAGGGTGGAATTTATGTCCGTTTGATATAAAAAGTGTGTTATAAAAACAATTCAACAACAGTGTGAAAAGACAATTTAAATGAAATATCTCCCTTCTTAAATACTGAACACCATAATAAACTTACGAAGCAAGCCTTACTCCAGCACTGTCCAAATAAGACCAAAACCAAGATAATCTGGCAACACAGCTAGTTTGAATGATAAATCGTTGAAATTCATAAGCCACTTTTCGGCCATGTTGGAAAATTTTCGCGCTGATGGACTTTCAAGTGACTATTTCCTCTCGTGTTCATAAAAACACTTTAAAATCATCCCTGGTTTAAATACAGAGAGAGAATTTGTGTGGTGTCCGTAAGTTTAATGTCACTAGATGGCAAACATTGTGTTAACCTACTACACCATCAAGGATTTGTTAGTAGTGTGGAAGGATAGAACCGACTTCATCCTTCTAACCAGAATTGGTTCAGATCTTACTTGGAAGAAGAATCATTCATATATATATATATATATATATATATATATATATATATATATATATATATATATATATATATATATATATATATATATATATATATATATATATATATATATATATATATATATATATATATATATGTATTTATATATGTATGTATATATATATATATATATATATATATATATATATATATATGTATGTATATATATATATATATATATATATATATTATATATATTCAAATATATATATATTTCCTTTCAAAAGATCTTCTTTTTGATGTGAATGGCTATTTTTTTTCTGCCATGTGAGTTATTGCTTTTGTAGTTCGGGGCGGTGTGATACTCTTATTTCAAAAATGTTTAATGAGGGCATAAAGAGTAACAAACACAAGAAAAATATATTTTTTATATATTAGTATTAGGTTACTCTTACTCTCCACAAAAAGATGAAGTAAATAAAACAACACAATGGCATTCTGAGTTAAAATGCTATGTTTTGGGATTTCTAAAAAATCTTTGAAGTTGCATGTGAGAATGTAAAGCGAAAAAAGTATTCAAGCTAAACTTAAACCTTTTCCCATATTAGAAATACTTTCATATAATGCTGAAAACGATGTAGGAAATTCTGTCATTTGTGATGGAACAAAATATCCCTCAGTGACAATATTTTACTTTTATCTTTTTTTCTTTTTTTTTTTGTTTGTTTGCTGCTTCACTTCTGTTATCATTCTAATTCTTTCTTCTTCGCCCCACACTCATGGCCACTATCACGTGAAGATCGGTGTTCGATAGGAGCGTCCCTCCCCTACTTATCAACATCAAACAGGAACCAGGAGGAAGACGGAGAATTCGAATTTATCTTGAATTCCAGCACCAGAGATTCTGCTATTCCTTACGACGCAGCTAGAATTTTAACTGATTCCCTTCGTCCCTTTTAATGGCGTATATGATTCTCTCTCTCTCTCTCTCTCTCTGTCAGGCGTCAATCTTCATTGGCTTTGTAGTTTTGGTATTCGTATGAAGAGACGAATGTAATCCGAGGGGATTATACATTTCAGGTTACTTCCTTTGAATGGATATTGAAATACAAATTACTTGGCTCCAAAGTATTAGGGTTTCAAGCCAAAGATCAATACAGCAAACGCTTTCCCTTGCTCTGTTTCATTAAAGGTCATGAATTTTCAAAGTCTGGCTGAAAAACAATTTTTATGTCCTTTTTTTTTAAGGGTTGATTTTCATTAGATAATGGTGGATGCAGTTTTGCATGTATTGTGAAATAATTATAGATACAATACAAGTAATACTTAAGTATTGGGTACTAAAAAGTCTATATTATGTATATATATGTATACATACAAATATACATATATATAAAGCCTCTGTATATATGTATATATATAAAATAAACATGTATATATATGTATGCATGTATGAGTGTTTGTGTCTATATATTATACAAACACATACAAGGTCCATGTGAAATGTACTTATTTAATATGCTTGATATTTGCTGACAGACACACACACAAACACTCATTATATATATACAAATACATACGTATATATATACATATATAATATATTTATATACAGCATATATATATATATATATATATATATATATATATATATATATATATATATATATATATGATATACACACAGGTATGAATCGTTGGCCACAAAGAAATTGAAGCTGCTTATATAAGTTAGTCATACATGGGATGCCGGATACAAAAATTTATTGTCGTTGTTGTTGTTTCGAGATGGAGCTGGCATTAAGCCAGTATGGGCTCTTGCACATTGAGAAGTCCTTAAGCCGTTCGATGATATGAAAACAATACATTGGTCATGAATAGAAAAGGAAAAAAAAAAGTTATATCAGTGATATGAAAGTGAAAAAAATGGTCTGGTAAAATGAAAAGTTCTTCTGGTAGAACTAATAGCAGAGTCCTGGCAAGCCGTAGATAGGCAGCTAAGAAAACTGAAAAATTTTATCCTTAGCGGAAAAGCGAGAAAAAATTAAAATATGCACGGCGTTGTCGTACCGTACTGCATTTACTCAAAAATGTTACGGTGGTAAAAGAATAGCAAGACAAATTTTTTTTTTATTTTGTGCCTCAGGTGAAGGGAAAACGAGTAGCAGTGTATGTCTCTCGAGCAGAGCTGTGAGCTGTCGGCATACGGCACTCTGCTTGTGTTTGCCCCTCTAAGGAGGACTGTAGAATGTAAATGTTCAATTATGTTTTGTTTTTATCCCCCTTCAGTAAGGAGACAAAGGTAAAGTGGTAACTGCTTAAGTGGAAAGCAGAGCGATAGTTAAATGATTCGGTCGTTAGGCGGCTGAACAGAGACAGGAAAAACATTCCTAAGAAAACAGAGCAGCTGACAAAGTGATTAAGAACGAGAGTCCTATTCACCGACAGTCGTCGGAGGCGAAAGCTGCTGAAAGTTGTGGAGCTCGGCTGAGAAAATCTTTCAAGGTTTCCCTCAATTCTGCACCGGTTTTCTCGCCGATAGTCTCCACGAAGCCGCACGAGAGTCGTCTGAGATATAGTAATTCTATCCATTTTCTTCTCGTCGAGTAGGGGTTTGGATGTAGGATTACGGCAACCACAATTTCAAGATGATTTTGAGGTCTGAAGTGAGGGGGTACTGTTAGGGGAGTGGTGGGGAGGAGGTGTTGGCGTCGTTGGGGGGTTAGCTGTCTCTTGACGAGGAATGGTACCACTTTCACATGTTCAGTTTTTGTGTCCGTGTTTCTTGAGATGTCGGATGCTGGGTTGCAGGTGCTGGTTCTGGTGTCGGTTTGCCTTTGCTTTTAACTGTGCTGCGTGAACCAGTCTATCACTGCATCATTTGAACCATGCGTGATGTGGTTTTGTATAGTTGGGTCACTTAAAAGTTGTAGGTTCCATTATTTTTCAAGACACTCATTACTTTCTAGCGTCTTGCTTCAGAGTGCACAAATAGTTGGTTCTTTGTAGTGTTCCTGGTGGTGGTCATAACGCTGGCACTGGGAACTCCTGAGAGGGCAAAATATTTACTCATATGTAATGAACAGCCTTATATTCTAAGCCATACTTGGCTTGGAACTGGTGGTCTGAAGATGGGGAAAATTTTCCTTGACGATGCTTTGTTTAGTTTCACATCTTTGGGCATCGGCGATGCAAAGGAGATTAAACAAAGGTTCCAGAGGCAGCTTGATTGGCTGTGAACTAATGGCCGTGTTGAGCTTTTCATTAAGGTTTAAAAGTTGAAAGTATGTGTTGGCCTTCAGGAGGTGCACTGTTGTTGGATCCTTCAGTGTTACGTTGAAATCTCCTTGGCGATTTGGTCTTGCAGTGATTTTAATACCGGGATTATTCCACTCAGGGAGACAACTGGTGTAGGAAGTCCGGTTTTTGTACGGTAGCTCTCGAAATTTCGGCAACGGTGTCAGAGATTGGAGGAGGAGGAAATGAATGTTGAGGGGGAGAAGGGCGTGGGGAAGGAAGGGAGGGATAGGGACGTTGGAGGACGAGGAAGGAAGGAAAGTGAGAAGGAGGAGGAGAATGTATCAGAAACGATGGCTTGTAATAATTGTTTGTTGATTCTTATATATAAAAAAAAAATGCGCGAAATGTCATGAAAACATTTGAACACCTAATCTTTGAAGTGGAATGCGAATCAACGAGCGCTACTGAAAGAAGAAAAACAGGGTGTTTTGCAAAGCAACTGCACTGGGAGAGTACAAAGTAGAAAACGGTTGGAGCATTAAAGAGTGTTTTGAAAACTTGTTTTCCAAGTGTCTTATTATTTCGGATTAGGTTTGCGAGGACAGTTTTCTCTACTTTTATGTTCAAGAAAAGTGGAAGGATTGCTCGATTTTTTTTTACTTAATAACCTTTAGTAGAATACCATTTACAGATGTGCGCTTAAGAGTAAAGGGAAAATGATTTTGTTATTTATAAATTACTCGTGTTGCTGGAGACTACTTAGCTGCAAGGAAATGAGGTGTGTATCTTAAATCACTGGAACGAGGGAGAAACATTGAAAACTGTATTGGAAGGGCGGTGGAGGCGCACAGGAGGCAAGAGAATGAACATTAAGATTGTGCGAATTCAATGGGAGTTTCGAAGGAATGTTGTAAGCACTACAGAAAAGTGGTTATGATAAGAAGTTAATTCTAGAAATTATATTTCATGCTGACAGTCTCATGAATGCCAAACGTCAGGCTTGTTGATCTCTGAAAATAAATGAAAACGGTGATGAGGCAAGTACTTACGTTAATAAATATATGCGTATGAAGCTGGGAGGCTTAATACCATATTTAGTTTGGGTGATTAGATTCAAAGGTAGCAGTTATAAGAAAAGAGAATTTGATTCAAAAGAAATAACAATAATAAAGATTTGCACTGGTCAGTAAGATACAAGACTTAAATTGATCAGTAAAGCTGAAGACAAGAATTATAAGATGTTGCTTTTAAAGGATATACAAAGATTTAAAGCTTTGCCATTTTGTATGATTCGAGTAAGTCTATTTCAGGAAAGGTAGAATGAAGTTTTCAGGGTACGAATGCTTTGCCAGTAAGCTAGCAAATTGGAACTTTCAATGAAGAAGGATTATTCGGTGAATGCAGAAGATTCAAAACGCAGATATTTATTCGAAGGTGGGCAAATGGACGCCTAAGAAAATGCATGCAAGCATTCTAAACCGTTGAGACTGTTAATGGGGAAGAACTTGAACCCAAAAAGAACATTGTAATATTTCTATACATACATATATATATATATATATATATATATATATATATATATATATATATATATATATATATATATATATATATATATATATATATATATATATATATATATATATATATATATAAAGAGAAAGAGAGAGAAACGTAAAACTAATGCTAGCAGTCCAATATTGATAAGTCACGCACAACAATCAAACATCACAAGAATCTCTCAGGGCGAATGGAAGAGGTATGGACATGGAAATAGGAGAATAGGTGGAGAATTCAGGTAAAGATAAAATGGTGAGGCCAGACAAACAACTTCCAATCACCTTACATTAGTCCATGGACAAGACTTGAGTAGATCAGAGAAAGTTTCCTTTAGCAGGAGCATCAATGGAAGCTGGGTCGTGTACAGTCCCCCACCATAGAGGAATTAGATGAAGCGGAAGGGCGCTGTTGGGCTACAGAGTCATCAGCGCTCAAAGGGCAAGGTGGTTAGTTAGGACCACCTTCAGAGTGACAGCATCAGAGAGACGGTCATGAATTTACCTCCTCATTTGGCACCTGGGTTGTCATTATTGGAACGGGCAAGGCGTGGAAAACATCAAATGACACTTTACAAAACATCTAGTACGTCTCTCACTTTGTTATGTTATACTGAAATATCAAGATGGGCAAAGCAAAATGCAAACGATCAAAAGGACGTTTCAAGATGGGAAAAGCAAAATGCAAACGATCAAAAGGACGTTTGTAATATATATATATATATATATATATATATATATATATATATATATATATATATATATATATATATATATATATATATATATATATATATATATATATATATATATATATATATATATATATATATGAAAATAAGAAGGCCCATAAAACACTATTTAAACGTTGAAACCATATATTTCAGGCACTTGTTTCTGTGCCCTGTTCACTGGTGGAATATGGACAGGTGGAAAGTTACAATGGTATATATACAAAAACATGAAGGTGTGGCCTTAGGCCTCCGATGTTAAGGAGGTGGCGTTTCTTAAGAAGGAGGAGAATGACCAAATTCCTAGTGGTTTTTGGCCTCATTAGCTCCCGTTTGGTGATGGATCTGGCGGTCGCGTTTCTTGGGTCATCTTCTTCCAGGAGGGGTCTGAGGATTAAGGTGTCGATGGCGTCCGATTTCCAATGTCCTCCTGACAGGTTCATATTGTTGGTTTGATTGATGATAGCAGATTCCAGCATCTTTCTTTTGTACGGACAGCTACTCTTGAAAACCAACTCCGCCCCACTCCAGTTAATGACATGCCCTGTATTTCTAATATGTAGGAAAATTCCCGAACTCTCCGAAGCGTAACGTACTGATCTTTTTGTGCTCTGTTATTCTTTGCGAGAGCGATCTACCTGTATCGCCTACATAGATGTCATGACAATTACTACACGGTATCTTGTAAACTCCGGCTTCTTCCCTTTTTGTTATTTAAGTATACGTTAACGAGCGAACTCCCGATGGATTTGGGATAATGGAAAATGAAAGGATTATTAGAACTGAGTTGTTCGGTGGCCTTTTGGATGTTTTCATCGTATGGAAGCTTTATTTTGTTGTTGAAATCTATTTGTCTGTTGTGAGTGGGACCTCTGTAGTATATTTTATTCGCTTTGTTAATAGCCCTCGATAATGTGTGGTGGATAGAGCAGTTGCGTTAGGTGTTGGCGGATCGTGTTAAATTCTTGATCCAGGTACTCATTTGAACATATCCTAAGTCCTCTGAGGAATAAGTTGCACCCTACCATGATTTTTACGGAGACGTCGTGGTAGCTTAAGAAATGAATGTAGGAGACAGCGAAGGTGGGTTTTCTATATACTGTAAATGCATACCTGTTCTGTTTTTCTTATGATCAGTACATCTAGGAACGGCAGTTTTCCGTCCTTTTCCCATTCTGTTTTAAATTTTATGGTCGGAACTAGCGAATTTAGCCTATTAAAAAAATTCATTAAAGTCCCCAGCTATTGTCCCAGAAAGTAAAGATATCATCTACGTATCTAAGCCAGATCATATTATGGGGTTTGATAGACGACAAAAGTTCTGTTTCGAAATATTCCATGTACAAGTTTGCTAGAAGGGGTGATAGGGGACTTCCCATGCTACAGCCATATTACACTGTAGTATTACAGGAAAAGACATTCATTTTTGCCCATTATGGAACATCACAGTTTACGCCAGTTTTTCGGCTTCAACCCAGCTGTCAAGCACATCTTTAGACGGTACGAACGGCTAGTACATGGGTTACACAAGAGGAAGAATCAGAGAAATTTTCTACAAGAATGCCTACAGGAACAAGTTTCTCCCAAAATGTGCGGTTTCACGCGTTGGACATCGGCGTCAGACCATTTCCGGACTCCATCCGCACATTCCTCCAAGACAGAATACAAGCCACACACCAAGACATCTATGTGATTAGAAGAAAAATAAGTGAGCTAGCCACGTCACTTCGCCTCATGTGCAGGGATGATGGTATGTACAGATATCTTTCATATTTTGTGCTATCAGGTGCTATTGAAAACAGTGAGTCCCACTCCAGAAATTTGTGCTACAAATTAAAAAGCCTGATTAGGAACAGCGTATGGAATAATCTTGGCCTCCCCAATAATGTGCTGAATCTCTCTAACCATCCCCTCACTGCAGAAGAACAGACCATTTTAAATCTTGGAGTTTCATTCGCTCTAAAACCTGGTCCTGAGAGTAATCTTAATTTCCTAGTTGCTTTTGATAAACATTTTGCAAAAAACAACTATGACAAGAAAGAGGCATGTCTCAAAGGCATTTTGCTAAATGTCTTGGAGCAAAATAACAACAAAAATTCGCTCCCGAAAAGATTCCAAAATGCATTAGTTAGCTTAAGAAAAAGGGGGGATATCATCATCACAAAATCTGACAAAGACGGGAAAATAGTTCTGTTAGACAAGGAGGCATACATCAGTAAAGTTCAAGAACTTCTAAATGATGCGGAGACCTATGACAAATTAACGAAAGATCCCACAACAAATATTGCTGCTCAGTTTAACAAATCAGTTAGAACCATAGGGGCAATAAAAAGACATAGAATTACTAGAGACATTCAAGGTAATCAACCCCTCTCTCCCTATTTTTACGGCCTCCCTGAAAACACATAAAGATGGGATTCCTTTACGCCCCATAATATCTAGCAGGGCTCTTTCATGTACAAATTATCAAAATGGCTCGCAGACTTGTTATCACCCTTTCTAGAACCTTCTCATCCTCCCACGTCAAACATGCAGAGGATTTCATACAAAAAATTTAATAGTTTAAACATCCCCTCAAACAACATCAAACTGCTCAGTCTAGACGTCGAGTCATTATTTACTAAAGTCCCGATTGCCGACGTGTTGTCTTTCTTAGAGAGGAAGTTACAACCATATGAAGACCATTTCCCTCTTGGCATAGATAAAACTTTAAAACTTATCAACCTCTGTGTAACTAACAACGTGTTTTCTTTCAATGGTAATTTTACAAACAAAAATTTGGCTGTAGCATGGGAAGTCCCCTATCACCCCTTCTAGCAAACTTGTACATGGAATATTTCAAAACAGAACTTTTGTCGTCTATCAAACCCCATAATATGATCTGGCTTAGATATGTAGATGATATCTTTACTTTCTGGGACAATAGCTGGGGACTTTAATGAATTTTTTAATAGGCTAAATTCGCTAGTTCCGACCATAAAATTTAAAACAGAATGGGAAAAGGACGGAAAACTGCCGTTCCTAGATGTACTGATCATAAGAAAACAGAACAGGTATGCATTTACAGTATATAGAAAACCCACCTTCGCTGTCTCCTACATTCATTTCTTAAGCTACCACGACGTCTCCGTAAAAATCATGGTAGGGTGCAACTTATTCCTCAGAGGACTTAGGATATGTTCAAATGAGTACCTGAATCAAGAATTTAACACGATCCGCCAACACCTAACGCAACTGCTCTATCCACCACACATTATCGAGAGGGCTATTAACAAAGCGAATAAAATATACTACAGAGGTCCCACTCACAACAGACAAATAGATTTCAACAACAAAATAAAGCTTCCATACGATGAAAACATCCAAAAGGCCACCGAACAACTCAGTTCTAATAAACCTTTCATTTTCCATTATCCCAAATCCATCGGGAGTTCGCTCGTTAACGTATACTTAAATAACAAAAGGGAAGAAGCCGGAGTTTACAAGATACCGTGTAGTAATTGTCATGACATCTATGTAGGCGAGACAGGTAGATCGCTCTCGCAAAGAATAACAGAGCACAAAAGATCAGTACGTTACGCTTCGGAGAGTTCGGGAATTTTCCTACATATTAGAAATACAGGGCATGTCATTAACTGGAGTGGGGCGGAGTTGGTTTTCAAGAGTAGTTGTCCGTACAAAAGAAAGATGCTGGAATCTGCTATCATCAATCAAACCAACAATATGAACCTGTCAGGAGGACATTGGAAATCGAACGCCATCAACACCTTAATCCTCAGACCCCTCCTGAAGAAGATGACCCAAGAAACGCGACCGCCAGATCCATCGCCAAACGGGAGCTAATGAGGCCAAAAACCACTAGGGAATTTGGTCATTCTCCTCCTTCTTAAGAAACGCCACCTCCTTAACATCGGAGGCCTAAGGCCACACCTTCATGTTTTTGTATATATACCATTGTAACTTTCCACCTGTCCATATTCTACCAGTGAACAGGGGCACAGAAACAAGTGCCCGAAATATATGGTTTCAACGTTTAAATAGTGTTTTATGGGCCTTCTTATTTTCATATTACACTGTAGTATTACAGGAAAAGACATTCATATATATATATATATATATATATATATATATATATATATATATATATATATATATATATATATATATATATATATATATATATATATATATATATATATATATAATCTCCAGTCAAGATATCCGGAACTCCAGTTTGAACCCTGTTTTGCTTGCTGTTCCCCATCCTGTACTATCTAAGGATTCTGTTCCATATTTGCAAGTGTGTTAGCTTAAGAAGGTATAGTTATAGTGCTTGCACGTGTGTGGCACTCTTGCTTAGTGATTGTGATCTTAGTACAGTAATTTGGATAGTGCCACCGGAGCTCTATTGACGTCTCCTGTAAATATTTCCTCTTCTGATACTCTAGTGAATTATACGTTTTAAGTGGACGACCCAAGTTTACCTTAATCTCTTATTTTGATGATATTGTGAGTTTAGTCACTAATAAAACCTTTTCTGATCACCGGAGTGTAGCCCCCTTAGTCAGTTGCCATTATCTAAGTCATAATTAGAGCCCTTATCCCCACGGCTGTATGAACGTGACACAATATATATATATATATATATATATATATATATATATATATATATATATATATATATATATATGTGTGTGTGTGTGTGTGTGTGTGTGTGTGTGTGTGTGAGTGTGTGTCTTTGTGTTAGAAGAGAGTCTCTTTTACGCTCATTCTGATCTGCAAGTATGAAGTATGTTGCGCGTTTTGCAGTCGCAAAGCTGTTGAACAAGCATAGTAGTGCTTTAAGAATTAAAGTCTGATATATATGCTTTCTTCGAAGTGCACAAAATATTTGGTAATTTATAGAATTAGTATATTTTATAAATTCCTTCACCATCGCATACTTTTAGCTAGTGAGTGTGCCCCTCAGCGTCGTTGAAACACAATAGCTGATCATCAAGATTAGAGCCACCTCGACGGCAGCCTGGCTATAAAATACCTTAGGGTAAGTTGGTATGGGAATTATTTTGTATCTTTTTTTTTTTTTTTTTTTTTTGCTTACACAGATGATGACGACCTGTTATAGGATTTTCTATCTGTCAGTCTACTCCCATTAAAGTGAGTGGCTCCGGAAGATGCTGAACCTGCCAGTGTTCATCATGCTTTTCTCCATCCAGGCTGCGACTCACCACATTTGAGTGAGTTATGCAATGCTTAGGTCAGCAGCGGCACAAAGTTTTTCTGAAATAGGGTCTAAGCTGCTTACACCGGCTGGTTTCGATCTGGGTATGCTCACTAATGAAGTAAGGATGTTAACCACTCCATGATGAGAAGAAACGAGTATTTTGTTAATTGTGCATGAACGTCTCTTCCCATCCCGAACGGATTGTATTTTCGTGAACTCTCTTTCCTGTTTCTTCCCATTACTTTTTTTTCTTGTCTTTGGTGAAATCAGTAAAGGGGATTATACGATACTCCATCGTAAAACAGTGAATCTGCAGGAAAAAATGAAGTAGGCGACGTTGGTTGTTGAAAAATTGGGAGCGAATAAGACTTGTCTTCGCTGTGAAAGGGTGGTGTTGCATACTTTACAACTCAGTTTGAATATGACATTACAACAGCTTGCCTCAGCCAAAGACTTAGAAAATCATAATTTTATAAGTTCTTAATCCTGAAAAGTTGTAGGTTCATAGAGCATATGGTTGGTTCACTTGCCAGTCGTGTCAGATCGATAACTTGATCACAAACGTTACCGAAATCTTCAGATTTTTTGTACGTTTCCCCAGCCTTCAAACTTTAAGGGTCTTGATATGAGATATTTTTGGACCAAATTTAGCTGATACGTGCAATTACGCATGAACACGAAAACTTGTGAACCAAGGAATTTCATATTTTGTAAGAGGAGCTACATTATATCTCGTAACATTATTTTGAATACGCTACCGTACAAGAAAATGGGAATCAGTATTTCTTCAGAGCAAAACCTTCAAAGCAATTGTGCAAAAGATATGTATATTTTGCGGGTGGATTTTCTCTCTTCCATCCAAAGCCCTCTGAACTAAGTACCAGAACTATCGCGCGCCGTGCCGCTCATACGGGCCCACGCAACGTTTTCAGGACGTTACCTCATTACGCAGTCGCTGTTTACAGTGATGATCCTAGGACAGACACAGCAGTACTTCATGTTACGGAAAAGGATTGTATTATTTGCTATATTAGTTGCTGTTACTGTTAAAGGGAAGTTTCTTTTAATTTGAGATAATCATGACTAAATCGTTGTCAACACGGATTGCTCTGACCAATATAACTTTTATGGTTTTGATGCATTCTGTTTTTTTTTTGGTGCATGACGTAAACATTGTGAGTTACGTTTAAAGTGTATTTGTATTTTTCAACGTCTCACACCCCCGGTTGTTTTTTTTTTCAAAGCGTGTCGTAAGATATTGCAAATCTCTGCAGAACTAGTGACAAATGCTTAAACAATGCTATTTTCTCTTTCGTGTGTGACTTTCTTCTTCTCTTTTGCATGATTGTCACCAACAAAGGTAGGATGTGTGTGATATATCGTGGAACTACCTTTACTTCGGTGTTCTGATTAAACAAAAAAACTTCGTCAGCCTTGTATTAATCTTAACGTGATTTCAACTCTTGTTGACGGAGTAGTTAGAACAGGAGTATCTGCGAACAGCGATTCTCCTTCTGAGTGAAAATCTGACATTAAACCCTTTGGTTGCGTTCGGTCTGCTTCTCTTGAGTTTCACTCGTCTGAGAATCAGGGTATATAAATCGAATAATTCTCCTTGTACTGCAAGTGTCGTCTGCTGCTGTTATGAAAATTATTCGAGGTCCCTTGTAAGTAGCTGGTAATTTCAGTTTTTATAGCTGGGTAGGAAGTAACCATCATGACTCGACTTTTCAGCGTTGAATTTGCTACCATTAATACCAGTGCTAATAATAAGAGTAACGTTAATAATAATCATTGTTATCGTTTCTCCTACAGTGTATGGCTCCATTTCGTTCCTAATTAGGATCTTTGAACAAACTGTAAGAATCCTGCTCTCTCCCCCATTGCTCTCATTTGTTTGGGCTTTGGAACAGGAACTACAGACGTTGCTCAGTGTACCGAGATCGTGTTTCTGCCTACAACGATAATGCTTATAATATAGAATTTCAGGGTGCATAGGAATGCTTAGATGGGTTTACTGTAATACTAAGAGTTGATCGCCTCGTAAGTCTATAATTTACCGTAAGATAGGAAAATGTAAAAGTGTTTTTTCTCTACTCTTTCGTATTCAGTCAATGTACACAGTTCATATTATTAAACGATGCTTTTATAAATCCATTCAAATATTTTCTTGAACGAACACGGAGAAGTTCAGAACTTGAGGGAGCATTCAAGGCAACAAAACTTGACACTCAAGCACTTGGAGAGACTATTATGTGACAAGCGTTCTCTCTTATAAATCGGCAGAAGTCAGCGTGTTCTTGCCCTTACAGTTATCTTCTATTTTACTGCTTTTTATTGTGTGTGGAAAATCAACTGTTTTCGAGCAAGCTAGAGAAGATAGCCATATTTTGTTATAGAAAGTCTTGAGAATCATAAGTCTCAAGAAATTACAACTAACGCAATCCTTATTTGTCTTTGTCAGAAGGTTTGAGTGTGGAAAAACTATTGCTTTTACAAAAAGAATCAAGAAAATTAACTGTTCCATGTCTGTCACGAAATAAGTACTGTAAGAAATAAACTAAACACACTGTATAGGTTCGCGGCTCTGAAGTTACGGGTTAAATATATGAACGCATTTGATAATACGTACAAACGTTCATAGAGACAAAATAAAAAAAAAGCGGCTATAAATCGATTATATAAAGACAGTATATAGTAAATTACAGGAAGAGAAAGTACATTAGTCATTTTTCCCTGCAAACTGGTCTCGAAGCGGATGAATTTATGATTCACCCCACCTCTCTCTCTCTCTCTCTCTCTCTCTCTCTCTCTCTCTCTCTCTCTCTCTCTCTCTCTTACTGTTATCGTAGTTAAATCTCATAACGCCATGTTTTTCTGAATCCTAAAACCAGGTTCTTTTTATTTTTATCCTAACTTGACTGATGGTATCATTCCATTCCTTCCTGAGACTTCTGCTAATGGGTGAACCGTTCATCGATTTATTCCACCAATATTTTAACCATACCCTTATCCATTGTTTCCTTTTTTAGATCTTTCTTTTGTGAGGAGACATATTCAGAGGAGCTGGCATCCTCCAGCTTCCTCCAACAAAGTGACTGTGGCAGACGGGCGAGGAATTTTTTTTTTTTGGTATGACTTACGAGCCTCTTAGAGAGTTCCAGATATGAAAGAAGCCTCACATTTGGGCGTCAAACTCATCATTCCAGGTTTAGCGCCTTGGACGCTAACAACTCCCAACCCTGCTCCCCTCTCTTTCTCCTTACATTACTCGTCTTCGGTCTACTCATTCTCACCCGTCAGCTATTTCTCAACTCCCGTACCATTTGGAGTCCAACTACCCCTTTCCTCTCCCTGTTTCTTCAGTGTAAGGCTGATCACTCCTGATTTCTTATTTTCTAGTTGTACTTTGCATTTTAGCTTGTACTTCTACCTTGATGAATCTTCTTTCGCTCGCTCATGGTTTTTCACTCAAAATTTGTCAGGAAAATAAACTGACGAATTGATTGTAAACAATTTCAGACTTTCCTTTTTAAATGAAAATATATTCTATAATAGAAATATATGTATATATACATAATATTTTTTAGTTAAACTTTTGTAGTATGTTCCAAACCTGTCTCTATCTCACGCGCGCGCACACACACACACACACACATGGGTAGTTTTGTGCATTCAACGTCGATCAGGTTTTAGTTAATGGGTTTAGACATATGTGGTACTACTTGTGAGCGCAAATTGTCTTCAGTTGCTACACCCATACTGCCATATTGCACCGGGCATTGACTATAACACCAGTGTTCCCAAGCTTTGTCTATCTCACATCCTTTGTGCCATAGCCGTCCCCATTTTGAGTTCATATTATAGTACAGTTTCTTATATTATATATATATATATATATATATATATATATATATATATATATATATATATATATATATATATATATATATATATATATATATATCTGTATATTATTTATGAAACAAACACGTATACACACACATATACAGTATATGTGTATATATATAATATATATATTATACATATGTATATATATATATATATATATATATATATATATATATATATATATATATATATATATATATATATATTGTGTACAGGCAGCAATTATTAAATTTACTTTTATCAGTGTATTTGTGAAGCTCAGGGGTATTTTATTGTCATTGTCAATATAAGAGTCTAATTTATTCTTATATCTTGACGTTTGTTAAAGAAAATGTTCTCAGTGTAACAGCATAATACAGAAACACCGATTTGCTAGTGCCTTGAAAAACAATAAATCTTCACATTCTAGAAGTATATGAATAAATTGTTTTATTTCCTCTGTCCTGTCTCTGTTTCTCAACGAGTGATGGGTACAACTTCTGGGTAGCATTGTAGTCCAGATTTCGGATTGGTATTGCGAAGGATTTGCTCGAGGCTGAATCAGCGGTTAGTGTATCTATGACGTGATGATAAAGAAACAAAAGTGTTATTGTTTTGTTTAAATGTTGAGTGCAAAATCAGGATGTTTGTTCGGGCGCTCTAGGTTTAAGAGCCAAGGTAAAACATCTGTGATTCCGGTTTTCGTTCCACGTCAAAAGCAGGAACCCTTTATACGATGTGTTTGCAGTCTGCTTTTGACTAATAGCTTCCGCGTACTCGTTCATTCGCCATTTTATCTTGTCTTTACTCTGGCTGTAGATTCTCCCCGCTCTGCATTCTTCTCTTTTCATTCTTCATCTCTTCTACTGTTTATTCGTGTTTTGAAAAATCTTCATTTCCTCCAGAGTCCATTCGTCTTTTGGAAACTCGCTTTGTGTGGGGATTGTTAAGACTTTTTTTTTCTCTAGTCTGAGAATCTCTTTGTTTTCCGCTCTGACTCTTTGTTAATATCATGTTAATCTCATGTGTTACTTGTTTGATTTTATTAACAAAAAAGTATAATTATATAGATAACTAAATATTTACAAATAATCATATTTTTAGCGGAATAACTATAACCGTCTCATAGACATGCTTCCGAGAACTTGAAGATGAATTCAGATATTGGCATATTTTTTTTCTTTTTCGAGAAATTGTCGTTTGAGCTGATAGTGGAAGGAATTGACAGATGGATATACCCAGAAAATTATGAGTGGGTCTCTCTCTCTCTCTCTCTCTCTCTCTCTCTCTCTCTCTCTCTCTCTCTCTCTCTCTCTCTCTGTTTAGTTCCAGTACTTGGCCGTTTTATTGTTTCCTGTTTTTATAAATTGTTTTGGAAAATCTTTAATGATATTTTATCCGGCTTCACAGAAACATGGGGGGTGTTGGAGTGAAGGGTTAGGTCCGTTATATAGAAGTCACCTTGCAGGGTCTAACTGGGCGTCTATCCATCCATCTGCGCCGTGTGGAGGGTGAAGCTGTAAGTGCACCTCACGTGGCACATTGTAGTCATTACAGTAGCGTCCCTTTCGCCTTTAGCTGCACTCACTTTTTACCATTTTCCTTTCTCCTACCTTGCTTTCCAACCTCGCTACTTGTTAATTTTAGTGCAACTGTGGGATTTCTCCCAGTTTCACCTTCGTCTCATTTATTTCCTGGATCTCTTGTCTTTCTGTCTTAAGTGATGAATAGCTGAGAGCTCCCTAGTGCTCGAATCTGTAGCCTAAATTTCATAATTCATTCACTCATTCATTCGTGTGCCATTCCTCTGTAAGGGATAAACTATTATAGGTTAGTACTTGACACAAAAGTCATTTAGTTCTACCCATAAATTAGGGTTACAATTCAGCAGGATCAAGGTCACATACACTGGTACAAGTAAATATATATTACTCTTTAATGCAGGCATTGTACACGCTGATAATATGCAGTTTTGCGAACAAAGATCAAGGTTACAGGAGGAGAGAAAAGGAGAGTATAGTTCATTCCATAACTCAGCAGCATAGAGGGTTGCAAGAGCTCACACCAAAGTTCTTTTAGGATCAGCCTATGAGTCAAGGTCTTCTAGTCTAAGAATTTATTACCTTGGCTTTGACTCTATGGTACATCATACCCAAACATTGCTAAGAGCAGAGGATGTGTTGTCATCTGAACAAGTTCTCAGTGAGAACAAGATTGGAATTTTTTCCTTACAAAAAATTCATAAAGGTGATATGTTTTATATTTTACCCAAAACTTTTCTAAGATGTGGTGTGTGTTCCGTGACTCTAAACAAAGGTGATTTGGACAAGGTCAAGTTTATAGGGAGAGAAAGAAGGAAATTCTTGTCCGGCTGTTGTAGAATTTAACATGGCACGAATATTGCTTAGGACCATTGGGCGTGTTATTACCCGGACCCAGTGTCATTTGAGCATGGTCATGGTAACAGGTAAAAAAATATTGTGCAGGCCATACATCTGAAATGCAAAGGTTGTAAATCTCCCATTCAGTGCATAGGTAGCTTATCGCTAAATCATGCCCTGACTTCTTATCAAGGTTATTTACATAGGGTTATTTCAGTAGCAAGAAGCAGAATCAGATTTATGTTCCGACCTTAAATCAGTAATGCAGGAATGGTAGAACACAAAGATGTCACGAAAAGTCAGTTATTAATTTATAATAGACTTCAGTTTTCTGACCATAAGTTTCAAAAGTATATGTTATAGGATCATATTTGTACCAAAAATGAGCTTCCCTAAGCTGTGTCAACCTAACTTCGTTCTTTCAAACCAGGCCAAGGTCGCATGGACGTTAAGGAAAATTCATGCTTGAGCCATAAACATTAGATGCCGGGGATGTACTGTATAAGCTCATGCATGGCACAAAGGTTGCTTATGACTTTTTCTTTCTTCCAAGGCCTTGTGATTAAGATCCGGTTCCCTTGATATTCCATGATTTTATAAGAAGTTAAATATCTGTTTAAATGCTAGGAACAAAGAGCAAGTACTTGAAGTGCTGTCAGTGACTGTGTTTTTGCCTTTATAATTTTAATTTCTAAGCATCATTCAATTAACATCAAACTAACAAAGACCTTTTACCGTCTCTGTTTCCACAAACTTTTCGACACGGTTACTCTTGTAAAAACTGAATCTGAAAGGGAAATATATGGAGTGAATGTGACCAACAGATGACACGCAATTACTTAGTTAACTGGTTTGCTTTGACATATTAAATGAGTCTGTGAAAATGTTATTTCAAGTGTTACTTGGGAGAACAACTTTTTCGACACAAAATTGAAAGGATGTCAGGAAATTCATTATCATCATTAACCCTTACTTTGTGATGGATGACTCGAGTCGAGCTAGGGTTTGTAGCACTCCACTGTAAAGAACAACTTTACTCTGCACAATGTAAAAAACGTTAGCTCCGTACTTCTACGCAGATGGCGCATTTGGTTGGCTACTACTGCCATCTGTTGACGATTTTAAGAAGTAGCAGAATTTTATAGGTTTTCTGGATATTCATGAGAAGTAAAGTTGGATTCATGATATAAATTATTGTATTACCAATATATATATATATATATATATATATATATATATATATATATATATATATATATATATATATATATATATATATATATATATATATATATATATATATATATATATATGTGTGTGTGTGTGGCCTTTACTAATATGAAGTGAGCTCACTTCTGGTGTCACTGCCAAGAGAGCAGCATCGAAATGGGAGCTTAGTTTAGCGAGGATGGGCCCTTCCCCGTTCTCTGCTCTGTCAGCTAACTAAGATTCCCACCGTCTGAACTCCCCTCTGAGTCTTTCAGTCTCTGTTATCTTGTCCTCTTTTTTTCAAATTCTATGATGTATAATTGCTCTTTGGCTTCATTGGTACTTTATTTCAGGTATCGTGTCTCCTAATCTTTTATATGTAACATTTAATCTTATTTATTCTCCCAAAATACTTTTTACTCCTCCCAAGAAATGGATGACATTTGTCTTTTCCTCCTTGCATTCGACTTCTTTTGGAATGCCATGAATAGCAGCTCCAATCTCAGTTAGCAAATATTATGAATAAGCCAAGGCCCTCTCTTGCAGAAATTAATAACAACATTTTTGAAGCATGGGGACGTTATACAATCGCTGTGCAGAAAATTAATACGTAAGTTGAAAGGCTTTCAAAAACTTCAGAGGCTGTTAATCTATCCCCTAATGTTAATGTTGGTGTGCAGTAATCTAAGGCAAAGTGCTCTTTATGTGCTTACGACAGAGCAACTGATGATCACCAGATTATTAAGTGTCCAGTTTATGATAGTAATTAAGCAAAGGTGAATAAACTGAAAGAGGTAGGAGACTGTTTAAAGTGTGCTAGTTCCTCTCATAAAGATTTTCAAGCTTGGTTAATGAAAAATTTTGACAAGGTCTCCACTGGAAAATCTGACAGGGTCTCTAGGGCTATGGCAACAAATCAGCCCTGCCAACTTTTACGTGTGACCTGGAAGATAAGACCCAAAGATGCTAGGAGCACACCATTCGGTTAAATCAGTCCTTCTTAATTCCCTTCAGTTATGTATATATTGATTATATTTTGGACCATAATTTGCGAAACTGCAAAGTGATAAGGTAAATGTTTGGATTCTTTATATTAGCTGTATGTATACTAGGGCAATTAATTTGAAGTTATGCTTAGATTTGTCAGTCAAAGAATTCTTAATATCATTCATGTTGCACACATTAGAGTATGGTTAACCACAACTTGTTGTAAATGATCTGGGAACACAACTCGTTGCAGGAGCTAATGTTATTGCATATTTTCTAAAGGATCATGAGATGTAATCATACTTTGAAGGAAATGGAATTAAGTCTATTGAAATTGAAAATCAAGGGATGTAGTCAAATGGGTTCCTTAGTGGAAATTTGTGTAAAACTTGTGCAACATCTAATTAACATATCCATTAAAACTAACGGGGCAGAAATGAGAGATTTCGAATTTCTTATACCCCAGGCAGCTCACTTTGTAAATCGCCGTCCTATTACCTTTAAAGAGGGTTTAAGCAGGGGCGTGCACAAGGGGGGCCTTGGGGTGCTTGAGCCTCTGCCCTTTTTCTTCTTCATTGCTAAGGTGCCCTTTTTGTCAGAAATAATAATTGGATCATATTACTAATTTAAATTTTGATGATTAAAAAAAGAATTATTTTTGTTTTTCAGCAGGGTTATGTTTTTAATATCTTTAAAATCTTACAATGGAAACCGGTCAAGTTAAAGGAATTAATATTGATAAATCTGCTTCTGTAATAAAATGTATTGAATTTAATGGATTTTAAGACTGTCAGATTATTCTTTCAACATTTCTTCTTTTTATATATATCATATATTATTATATAATTGTAGCATAAAAAACATGGCAGATTTCATTGTCAAAAACTAAGGGAGTGCCCTTTTTTTCCATTTGAGCCCCTGCCCTTCCGAAAGTCTGTGCACACCCCCGGGTTTAAGAGAGATATTCCTGATGACTCTGTACCTTGCCCAACATTCCCAGAAAAGTTAATACATGGCTATGAGTTGACCTCTGTGAACATCGTACCTGAATTACAGTGTGACCCTGAATCTGATAGAGAGTGAACTAAAAAGTTCCCCCCAGAAATAGTTGAGGACGTACAGCAAGCTGAAGAAGATAAGAGAAAACCTAATTAAAATTTATCATTCTGAATTCTTGGCAACCTTGATAATTCAAGCGGTTGATAAGGCTGATAGATACAAGCGACTTACCCATAAAATAACAGAGCCAGAAGACATTGTGTTGCTTAAGGATCCTCATATGAAAGCCTTGAATTATCCTCTTGGGATTGTTAAAAAGGTTGTAAAGAACGACCAAGGAGAAATGACCAATGCTAAGATTTTGAAAGGAAAGTCAGGTTAAATTGTGAAAAGGCATGTTACCAGCCTCATACCACTTCTGAGAGATAAAGGTTGCTCAGGTGGGATGGATCATACTGAAGTGACGGAAAATTTTGGTAGATGACTCTGTTCCCAGACTTCCAAAGAGAGAAGCTTCAATTTCTTCAAGACTAAAAGCTAAAAAGAGGTTCCTAGAGTAAATCTGAATGATGCTCAGATTTTCGACAGGTCTGGAAAATCAAAATCCCTTCCCTGGAGTGTTGAGAATAATCTGTTTCTTTGTTCTTTGTTGCTCTTTTGAGATTAAAACATCTAAAAAAGCTAACTTACCTTCATATTCCTTTCTCAAGGTAAACTTAACGAATAAAATAGGGGATGGGGGAACAGGGGGCAATCTTCCAAAGTGTGCTCCTCCAGGGAGCACATAAAGATATTAGCAAAAGTTGGGCCCAGAGGCGACCCCATTGCCATCCCATCACCTGTTTGTATAAATTATTACTAAAAACAAAAGCCGTGTCCAGCCCGGCCAATTCTAAAAGGATTCTAAAAGAATCGATGTTAAAATTACAATGAATAGAGTCGGGTTGTAGAAATAACTAGGCCAAAATTAAATTAATGGTTTCTCTCACAGGTACATTCGTGAACAGTGATTCAACATCTAGACTGGACATATATAAGTCTGAGTCCTGTGAGAGTATTCTAATTTTAAATTCTTCAGAATTCTTTAAAGTATATTGGTTACGAGTCAAGGGTTACAATAACGGTACTAAGAATTTTGCAAGTTTTTTTAGATGTTCTAGTCTCAAAAGAGCACGAACATTTTAATACTACCATTTACAGGACGAAGACATTTACGGGTCTTGGCTCCAATTTTTATAGCTTTTGCTTTTTTAATTTCAAAGTCAGTGCAATTTATACTTTAACATCCAACTGGGCCGCTTTTCACCGTGAAATTATACTTTTAATCCAGTATTTTAACAATAATTGCTTCCCACCCAAACTGATTTACAAAATCATCCACTACGTCCTTGATAAGAATTTTCCCCTACCATTCCTACTTACAATATTCCTAAACTTCTTATGTTTGCCAGCCTTCCGTATTTACCAAATAACCACAATTTTCAGAACCAAGTTATCAAGGTGATCCACAAGCACATTGGAGCCCTCAACCTGAAACTTATTCCAAAAAATCATAGGACTGTTGGCTCATTGTTTTCTGTGAAAGATCGGTGCTGTCCCTAGATGACGTCGGGCGTAGCATATGAGTATAAGTGCCGCGAATGTAATTTGGGTAATTATTTGGGTTCGACCCGACGTTTACGCAAGGTAAGAGCCGATTCCCATATTGGAATAAGTCATCGCACTGGCTGCAGACTATCCAGCCCGGAATTGTCCAGCATCAGAAACCATGCTAACAACTGTAAAACACCTATTAAGTATGATTATTTCAAAATTATAGGCCAAGCATAAGAAACATTAGAATTGCTTATACTTGAGAGCCACAATATCAAATTGAAAGTCCCTTCTCTTAATCACCAAACTACGGCTGTTCCACTGTTTATTTCCTAATTTGGTTGTTTATACTTTCGGTTCTCTGTTCTGTAGGTTTATATGAATTTTAGTGTGCGTTTTACTCTTGCTTTTAAAGGTTGTTGTTTGTCCTGCAAGTGTGTCTGTGATTTTACTTATTGGTTTTGTTGTACCCTTTTTTATTGTGTAATTTTAAATTCTCTTCTTTTATGTTTAATTTATGTGTGATTTAATGCATAGGTTTTAGTGTGTCTGTGATTTTACGTAGTGCCTAATTAATTTTGATATGATGTTAATTCCGTGTGTTTTTTATGTATAATTTTTAAATGTAATTTACTGTAGTGCATATATTTTGAAAGCACTCTAATGTCTATTTCATTTATAGTTGTCCCTGATGATGTGACAAAGGGTCACGAAACGTAGGATTAAACTACTGTACATGGAATCTGCTGCTTGTTTTCCTGCACATGTTGGAAAATTTTCCTGTTCTTCCCTTATATATATATATATATATATATATATATATATATATATATATATATATATATATATATATATATATATACATACATATACACATAAATTTTCTGGCAGTCTTTTCTTTTTCTTCAAGCGGTAATGCACATTTGGCTTCCACAGTTTAATGGGAAATTATGGAATTATGGGATTATTAACCGGCATCTAATATTTCATCCGGAAATTTGGTCCCGTCACATGGTCCACGGTCACCTCACAAGTTAGCATGAAAATGAAGGGAACATATGCTCTCTCTCTCTCTCTCTCTCTCTCTCTCTCTCTCTCTCTCTCTCTCTCTCTCTCTCTCTCTCTCTCTCTCTCTCATTTCCATTATCACAGTCCCGATTTCCCTATCGAAAGACATTTACATAATTTATTGAATTTAACTTCCTTTCGAATTTCCTCATTTTAAGTTGAAAATAGCTAAAAAGACAAATCTACTCTGCTAAGTGATGGACAGTTTACTAATTCAATTACTATACCATTTTGACTTTCTTCTTTGCTTCAGTTGCTTCCTTTTCCAAAAGAATATATATATATATATATATATATATATATATATATATATATATATATATATATATATATATATATATATCTATTATATATATTATTTATTATTAAATATATAAATAATATATATATATATTATATAAATATATAATTATATACATATATACATATATATGTGTATATGTAATTATATACATATATAGATATATATATATATATATATATATATATATATATATATTATATATATATATATATATATATATATATATATATATATATATATATATATATAACGATATGTGAATATGATTATGTCATAAGTGTGTAAAGGGGTGATACAGTAAATAGCCAATGAATCTTCACTTCCGAACGGAAGACTATGTGTCATTCTTTTATGCTACATGGATCTTTCTGCTTTGACGTTTTCCAGTGAAATTTAGTGGATATTTAAAACAGATTTTTGTTATCCTTTATAAGGCAGACAAATACCATATCTGTCTCCACGTTAGGAAAAACACAGCAGTGTCAAAACTGCTATTGTTTGAAATAAATAATGCCACCTGGGATTTTATACCTTTGTTTCGGTCAAAATTTTACTATTCTTCATACTTACCGGTAAGTATACTTATTTCCTTAAAGCAACTGGGCTGCTTTTGAAATAAGACAATAAGTTAGAGTTATCCATCATTTTCCTTCTTTTAGGCTCCTATTTCCCAGCTGCATTCTTTTCTTTCCTTTCTATCCTTGTTCATCTTTTCATTCATTCTAAAAAGGAATAAACGAACCCTGCGCTCGTACCATTAACTCTTTGAAAGAAATTCACTCGAAATGCGTCTCACAAAGGCTCATCGTCTTTAAATATATTCATCAATGATTCGTGCTTTTCATCTTATCTCAGGCGTAACTAAAGGGGAGACATTCGAGAGTCCATCGACCCCAAACCCCCAGACCAACTTACGCAGCTATCCAATAACCCCAACACGGCGCCTCGTATGAACCTTGCCAAGCTCTCTCTCTCTCTCTCTCTCTCTCTCTCTCTCTCTCTCTCTCTCTCTCTCTCTCTCTCTCTGTTGCCTGTATTCTTATATCAGTTATTAGTGAATCAGCAAAGTTTCATCATGGCATATTATGCCGTCAGGAGATTGCATTTTATTTTGCTCTCATAGAAGAGGTAATTTTCGGGGTGATCCTTACTTATATTGATCGTTTTGTACTCCTTCAAATTTCATAGTAACTTTCACGACTTCTTGTGAGAAATATGTTGATGTAACGTTTACTATTAATGAACTTCTGAGACCTCTCGTGGCCAGACTCTGCACAAAGATGCTGAGTTCATTTTGTTATAAACGAGTCCTTGTGTTTCTTGTAACAGATTCAGAAATTCCTTGAATCAATAGCCTTTCGTTGGAAAATAATTTATATATACTCGACACTGATTTTCATGAGTAGAATAAGAATTGCCTCTTTAGTCACCAATGACTCATGGTTTCTCTAAAAGGAATGATTTTATTTAAGTGGAATTCGAACCATCCTTAACCTTATAAGCAAGCCCTTCGTTGGCTGAGTCGGTTGAGCTTCAGACTGTCACTCGATGGGCCGGAGTTCAGTTCCCCCGGCCGGCTGATGAAGAGTTAGAGGAATTTATTTCTGGTGATAGAAATTCATTTCTCGCTATAATGTGGTTCGGATTCCACAATAAGCTGTAGGTCCCGTTGCTAAGTAACCAATTGGTTCTTAGCCACGTAAAATAAGTCTAATCCTTCGGGTCAGCCCTAGGAGAGCTGTTAATCAGCTCAGTGGTCTGGTAAAACTAAGGTATACTTAACTTAACTTTAACCTTACAAGCTACACACAACGTTTCAGCCGTGTGTTGATGCTGCTCATGGTCAAACGAATAAGTCTTTATCAAGCTTTGACAGGTTAGCTAAATTACTGGTGGTGTAGTTGGTTAGAAAAATCATCACTCATCTAATCAGATTTGATTCGAAACTTGGGAAGTAGAATGTTTTAATCTATTCTCTTCGGATTTCAGTGCATGCAGTGGAAATCTCATCCAAATATATTATGAAATAGCGATGTTAGAAACTTTTTGGGACCATCACTATACACAGAACTTGTGAATGTGACGAGTCGACCTATATATTCATATAATGAAATTTTCTTGCCAAGTTGGCTAGCTCACCCGAGATGCATATATACTCGTATATACATATATATATATATATATATATATATATATATATATATATATATATATATATATATATATATATATATATATATATATATATATATATATATATATATATGTTTATGATTTTCCTGGTTTTCTGGTTTGTAGAGCACTTTAACAGGTCAGCAACAGAATTTTACACACTTGACCTTGGCAATCTGACTTTACTGTTCAGGGAATCGGAAAAAGAAAAGAAAAGGGGGATGTCATATGAGCTTAGGGCTCTACTTCATGAGGAAATGTTACGTAAACACTGGGGTAACTAAAGTAATTGTATTTACAATAAAAGATCAAAAGCAATGGTTACATAAATAATATGGGGGCTGGCAAAGCCTGGAGTTCTTCCTACTGGAGACTTGAATGGTCGCAAGGCACAGCCCAAGAAAAGTCCAACGGCAAATGGGTCCCTCTGCAAGAGAGATTTAAGAATTACACGCCAGTAAGGGAAAATAGCAAACAAACGAATGGATCGAGACCGCACTGAGGGTGCCAAGGTCTCGAGGAATGAATGGACACTTAACACTGGGACACAACACTTGAGATAGCACTGGGAAATGGCACAATGGATACAAGGCTGTACTGGCACTCAATAAACACTTCTAAGGGCAAAATGTTGAGACTGAAAAGCCTTCACTTGTACTTTATTGTGGAGGGGAAGCGGGTCTCTGGCAAAGAATGACGACGGGCGGTCGCACTTGTGGCACTCTGCACTAGTTCGCTTGGGAAGTCCATCCACGTGGTGACGAAGGGGCTGGATCCGTGTCCTGGCCCCTTTTAAGGCATCTGCCGAGGGTAGGGACCCCCAATGTCTGGCCCGTATGATGACCGTACCCAAGATGTGTCATCTTCCAGGTGTCTTGACCATCTGCTTGCATCTCCCCAGGTGTCCTGTGGAAAGACAATTCAGTGGGATCACTCTGCCTCATAGAATGGCTGTTTAAGCAGCTTAGTTCGTTTAAGCTGCTTAAGGGAGTGGCGCTCATCCTCTTTTCCTTGCCTTTTTTAACCATGCTATCCAAACATCTGTCCCAGGTAAGGGGAATACTGATAAAATTTATGTGTTGGTATCTGGGTCAACTTGGGTCGGCTATGTAGCAACAAACCTACTCTTAGCATTCTAAAGGGTTGGCTTTTAGCTTCCTCTTGCAATTTATAATATATATATATATATATATATATATATATATATATATATATATATATATATATATATATATATATATATGTGTGTGTGTGTGTGTGTGTGTGTGTGTGTGCGTGTATGTGTACATATATATGTGTGTATATATATAATATACATGTGTGTGTGTGCGTATGTATGTATCAAGAAAGTATTGTAATCCAGACAAAGCATGAAATTAAAATTTTATAACAGTTGCTTTTGAAAACACGCTTACAAAAGTAGATTTATTTTCCTACTTATTTTCATTTACAACGTGCAAATTCATTATAGCTACCGCCAATGAGTCCGAAAATTTCATTATCGCGCCCACGATGCCACTTACCGTCTGACCCGGCCAAAACTTCTGTGTGAAAAATCGATTTTACAGGGTTTATGTTTGGAATGTGTAGTTATGGGTATTTCTTTAGTTAAGTTAATCCACCCAGACCTGCTGCATTGAAGGAAGGTATATAAATGCTCAAAAGTTATGTCCTAAGGGAAGATAATTCATGAAAATTTGGATGTTGGAAATTTGAAACGGATAGATTTCTGTTCAATAGTATTGAAGAGAGGGAGAGAATCGCTTACAGTCATTCAAATCTAAACATTAAATGAAATATATTCCTTACGTAATATACTCGAAAAGCTTCAATATATTTTTCATAGACTCAACATTCAGTGAGGTTAAAGAATGCGAGATGTTAGATTAGGACAGCAAAAACTTGATGGTAAAACAGCCTGTTAGAGCACTGCTATTAGGCTGAAATTAGATTGCCGAGGGACAAAGGGCGCGAAGAGCCATTCTGAGAGAACCTCTTCTCTAATGGAGATATTTATGTAAGCCCAGAGCCATCCATTGGACTTATAAACGCCAAGGGAAGAGAAGAGATATTAACTCCTTTCGCTGGTCGAAGCATCTCTGAGAATCTGCTCTACGCAGATCTTTCCTATCTTCCTACCTCCTCCTCCTCCTTCTCCTCTGATGCTGCCGTTGTACTCCAATTGGAAGTTGCTGATACCGTTCGATTCCAACATATTCATTCCTTAGCGCAGATTAAAACGCTTATTATCAACACACACACACACACACACACACACACACACACACACATATATATATATATATATATATATATATATATATATATATATATATATATATATATATATATATATATATATATATATATATATATATATATATATATATATATATATATATATATATATATATATATATATATATATATATATATATATATATATATATATATATATATATATGCGTGTGTGCTTCTTTATACGTGGATCCCATAGGAATAAAACTTTACTGGATCTAAAACATTTAAATCAGTTGCAACAGCCTCCTTTTTTTCTTAGACAGTACTGTTGTATATTTTTCTTGCATACTAATCTAGGACCTAATCATTTGGCCCCAGCATATTATGTTTAGTATTCCCTCTCCTTTAATAAACAGTGAACTGAATATAAAGAATGAAATAATCATAAATATATCCAGTGAAACACTAATTCAATTATCACCGAAAATTTTCTTTTCATTGATTATAAAAAAAGAAATGATGTTGATGCTGTGGTTTGGTAACTCAGTGCTCACATTATTCATTTTCTTGTCTTGCAGGTATTCCTTTTGTTGCATTTGTTTGATCGTTTCCTCATAAATTCTCTTGTATTTCAATTAATAGCAAGAATGCGCATTGTACACCACGTAAGCTCATGGGTCAAATAGAGCCAGCAGCATTGGGGAGAACTGACACTGCAATCTAGACGAAAAAAAATGGTCCTGCCTTTTAGTTGGCCTTCCAGTAATATTAGCTAAAACAGAAAATGTAATTAATATCTTAACCACAACCAGTGTAAATTCTAGTCAAGCTAAACCCAAGAACAATGTTTTAAATGGTGGCTAACATCATAGCAATAAATGTTGTTTAAAAGTTAACAACTTTGAGTCATCTTTAAGAATTTTTGCATTTTACGAAATCTTGCTAGTTCAAAGAACAAACCCACCGATAGCAAAAGCCCAAGTCAGTGAATAAGAATGTACACAACTTGCGAGCAATTTCGGAATTGGGGTCTGTTGCCTGCAGCGTGCTTTAAGCGATGCGCGCAGGAGTACAAATGGCTTCAATGTTGGCTGGGAGTCCAGAAATTCACAGGCCTCTTAAGCCATTCAGCATCCTACCACACTTACGGTTTAATCCAAGGTAAAGAGAGAGAGAGAGAGAGAGAGCACTGAAATTATTTTACCTACTCTGTCTCTCTTTGCCTTGGTTTAATCCAGAGTCTAAACTAAGCATCACCAGATGTGCTCAAAGTTCTAGGCATTGTTCATTTTTCTTCTGAACCCTTCTGTGTAAATCTTCAGTTTGACTTCCTACAAATCCTTTGAACCAGTCCGATTAGTTTAGAAATATTTCTCAATGGCTAGCAAGTTAAACGACCTTAGAATAGCAGTCGATCAATAATCAGATTTGCATCTCGTGAAAATGTTTTCATGATCATTAACTTCAACAGTTATCACCTACCACAAATTTTAATATCGCACAATGGCTGTTGCATGTGACAGATCGTTTGTTTTTATGCCGAAACTGGTATGATTAAGAATAAGAGGGGTGGGAGGGGTGGGGTTGCTCTGACTTTGTTTCCCGTGGTGTCCAAGTAACAGCTTTTACGGTCAAAGGAATTTGGCCGTAATTTAAAATATTGCTTTCAGAGATTTAAGTAATGGAGGTGAAGGAGAGCGCAGTCTGGGTGTACAGTATTTATTCATCATTAGCGTCGAAGGTGCTAAAATTTATTTAAGCAAAAAAAAAAATCAACCAAACAACACAGAGTTTACTTCTTTGAAACAAGTATAAGCTTCAGACTATGTGGCGTATATCACATTATAAGCTCCCAGCATTGTTTCTTGAATCTGATTCTTTCAGTTCAGTCACTGGTAAATTATCGCTTAGAATCGTTAAACTATGCGAAAATTCTTCTCTTCTTAAAGTTAATTTTAACCAACCTTTCCCTTCGTGTTATACCTATATCAAGCTGCGACCTCTTTTGAGTAAAAGATTGTTTCCTCACAATTTTGCCTAACTAAGCATAATTAGAACTTGTTTAACATATTTTTTTTCTTCGAGTATAATTAAATATACATATTTATGTTTATATATATATTATATATGTTTATATATATATATATATATATATATATATATATATATATATATATATATATATATATATATATATATATATATATGCATATATATATGCGTGTGTGTAACTGAATCACGAAAATATGGAACGTGATGAATATATAAATAAGAAAAAATCACGAAGGAAGAGAAACACTGGAGTGCTGCGGCGAGGCCTTTCGACTGGCATCCTTTACTTAGCAGACTCAAGTAAAGGACGCCAGTCGAAAGACCTTGCAGCACTCCAGTGTTTCTCTTGCCTTCGTGGATTTTGTCTTATATATATATATATATATATATATATATATATATATATATATATATATATATATATATATATATATTTATATATATATATTTTATATGTTTCCTGGTGCAGGTGGTTCTTATGACTCCACATTTATTATTTTACTCTAAAATGGCCTTGCAAGATAACCAGGACATATAAAACACAAACAAAAAGGAGTTGTACAAGGAGCGGAGGGCTCTTACTCAAAGGGAAGTGCGTGAAACACGTGGATACAAAAATAGTTATATTTTCATAACACACAAGATCAAAGGGAAAATGAACTGAAACATGTTAAATTGCTGCTGCAGAAGTCCTCCCGGAGGGGGGGGAGCTTGGGAATGCCAGGAACACGGACCAAGGAGAATTCTGCTACGATCGTCCTTCCTGAAACGATATTAGGACCCAGGTTACAAATCTAATGCTGGAATTTGGGGAATGAATTACTCGGGGGTGCGCTGAAGGCGCCAAGGATTCCCCGAGGCGTTACTTGTGACTCAGAGGAAAGAAGCAGTGAACACATGGGCCGGGATTGAACCAAGAAGCATCAGGGAATACAAAGTTATAGGCCCAGAAGTTAATAAATGCACAAGGGCGAAGTAACGTGACTAGCAACTCGTTTTGGGTACTTTACCACATTGCAGGGGCGTAAGGCTGACGTAGTCTCCTGCCAGGGACCACGTGTGGGAGCGTCGACAAAAGGGCCTCCTTCACCAAGGTACTGCTTCAAGGCGTA
>NC_089745.1:69641652-69681652 GCF_040412425.1 Macrobrachium rosenbergii
CGCGTTTTTGAGTATAGTGTTCCTTGATGTCAAGAGGTCGTCTTAAAACAAGAAGGCTTATTTTAGCACACGACACTTCAGAATTCACTAATTATTATTTGTACCAGTAAAGGAAATGATCAAGAAAGTAATATTTTTCCTTGGCGTACTTGGCTGCTTGAAGCGTTAGTGCATTGAGATTGTGGCCCAGCGAAATATATCTTTGGGTATTATGAAGTCATGCTTGAAGAACACTGTTTAAACATTAGCTGTGGTTTGTCAGCTTTGCTGCCTGTAATCTTTGCCAACCCGATTAGTATACAGGACTTTTTAGGCCATCGTTTTGAATAAAATGGAATTTTTTTATTTTGTGTTCCAGTTAGGCTGGCCCCAACTTCTGCAGACACAATATACCATATTCACAGCACTTCGAGAAGTCTTTGATATACATTTAAGAATACTAACTTATTTCGTCTTGTAAGACTATTCGCCAGTTAAACCTGGTACATACGAACTCAACTGTTGCCCTTGACCTTTCCTTATAAGGCCTAAAAATATGATCTTAAAAGATATAGCATGACTTGACCTAAGACGCAGTCCTTCTTCCCTACCAGCTTATAAAAATAATATTTTAACATTAACAGGGTAACTGGATTTCCTCTTGTCAAAGTTTCAAAATTTATACTTAAGCGTTTCTATGTTAATTATTACTTCGGTTGTGGCCTACCCACAAATTTACACTGGCTGATGTAATCATTTTCCCAAAGATTCATTTCGTTAATGCATTGTAAAGGTGTTTCTCTGTCATCACAGAATTCGAAACCCATTCAGTCCTTTTGCAATAGGATATATGTACAATGACTTTCGTCCCGTTAAAGTAAGAAATACTAGATATTGTATTCCTTCTTATGGCTCAATCTTTGTATTAAAGTTACTTCTTGCCTTTTTCTTTACCTCTTACTTCAGGCTTTTATCAGTGATTTTACATATGAGGAATTTAAGTTCTGCTATCTCTTCATGTTTCCCACGTAAGAAGGACATCACTGTAATCCCCTTAGATTGGAAACGAAAATTCACATTCTGTAATAAGTTTTACCAAGTAACGAGAAAGTCCTGTACGTACTGCTAAAGTGTGTTGTGCTTTCTGTTGGTATTCAGAGGCTTTAATGGTAAGCAATATGACCTCACCATCCATCTTTGCCACGTTGGATTCATATAGTAACTACGGGGGTATTCACAGTCTATCTGTCCAAAGAGCATCGACACTAAGCCAGTGGCTACCTGGCCGTGTCTTCAGAAAATCCCAAAGCTATCCAGTGTATATTATTGTCAGCAATGCTATCAACTATAAGTCAGAGACGGTCAGCTAAATGCCCTCATCTGACCTAGGCCCAAACAAGGCAGGAAAAAGGGTTGGGAAGCATGAAGAGCGACTCATTATCCCGAAGAAGATAAAGACCTGCCTTTTAAAAGATAGAAGATTCATGAATTACAAATATATTCAAGCAGAAAGAGAGCCAATAGAAGAAACTATAAGGTAACTGAACCGTCTAGTCTTAGGATTTAATCGTTTCATAGGATATTTAGCAGTTTACCTCGTGTTTTTTTCCATTTGAATACCTAAAATGTTACAGAAGTGGAACATTAGATTATACATTTATGAAAAATAATCGCATTTTGGATTCGACAAACCTTTGTAAATAAATAGGAAGTATTCTGGAGAAATTTCAGTTGTCCAAGTTACAGGATCTGCATTCAGATAAGCTCCCAAAATCTGAGTTATTGGATAAAGAAAGAGCAATTCGTGGGATTGGTAGGTGAAAACAGTGAACATGTTGAGGATCAAATCATCAACTTGAAAATGAGCGTCAGAGTAGGCAGACTGGAGGTCACTGATTACAGGAAGGAAGAGAGGTAGTGTGAGATTGAAACCCTTGTTAACACCACTAGCGAATGGGAAAGGAGCTGCATGTTGCTCCATCAGCTGCAACGAATGTCAAACGGTTGAATGAAGAGCGAGAAGTTCGTAGAGATAAGAAATAGAACCTATTTATTAAAGGATTTTGACTAGGAGAGGCGTACTGCCCTGTCATCCCACCAGAAGCCTCAAAAGTCCTTTCGTTGGCGTTGTGTAGAGGCGAAGATAATTAATGGAGTAGAAAGAATCGTTTGGGGTGAAATTTCAATTTTTTTATTTGATTTATTTGAATTATACTTATGAGCGCCAGAAATTGCATGGTTAGACTCCTCTTATATGATTCTTCTCTTCTAACTTTTATTATTTAATTTCTATCTTTTATTTCTATGAATATAAATGCCACTAAGTCATAAGCGTAACTATTTTCATTTTCTTCCTGTGACTGTTCACGTCGAAAATATAGAAATGACCAAACGTTACTTTCTCCGCTATAGCAGAAGAAAAGATCAGACAAAATCTCATTTTGGCAAAATCTGTAAAAATGTTCTTATAGAAATGACTTTCGTTTTTGAGGAAAAGAGAAGCTTTCACTGCTATGAAAGCCATGCTTTTATATTGGTTTGATAACTCTATTGTTCGTTTACTTAAAATAATTTGAAATCATAAAAAAATATTGTTTTAAAAGGTCATATTTAACCACTCAGGAATATTCAGAAATTGCACCTAATATTCAGCAGTCTTCTATTAACTTTTCCCTTTATATCTGTGTATCAATAATAAGAAAGTATGATACGAATACAGTAAATGAAATTGGATTAGAATGGTCCTTACTTCCTACATTTTCGCCTGAGGGAATGGCCAAAGAAAAATGTAAGCCTGGACAAGAGTTTCGTTTTACGAGGATTTTGAATGTTGTCTTCACAATAGAACAAGCTTGAGTGGGCACGTGAATCGATTGCACAGTGCATCTTATCTGCTGGCACAATGCATTTTTCAGAATAACGCTCCATCTGTTCCTCCTTGACCTCCAAAATCAAAATCACAAAGACACACACACAATATATATATATATATATATATATATATATATATATATATATATATATATATATATATATATATATATATATATATATATATATATGTATATATATATATATATATATATATATATATATATACAGTATATATATATATATATATATATATATATATATATATATATGTATATATAAATACATATATATATGCATGTCACATATATATATGTGTGTATATATATATATATATATATATATATATATACATATATAAAGTATAAGCAAATCCCATTGTGCCCAGACGATACGTTAATAAACACACTGGACTTCTGCCTGTCATTTTCTTGTGGGATTTGCTTATACACTGAAGTCACGTGCTTCTACTGTAATTTTTAAGCATTTTCAGTATATATATATATATATATATATATATATATATATATATATATATATATATATATATATATATATATATATCTCCCCACCCCAATGCTTTACTAAGATCCACAGATAATTTTAAATTTCTTTAGAAAAAGAAAATCTTGTTGAACTGTAAACCCAAATTGTTTTTTTTCAAGCTGCATCACACTTTCTCCCAATTTTTAAAACTGAAATGTTGGGAATACTGAAGTAATTTTTCAACAAGAATCAAACGATTTCTTTCCAATCTTGCAGCCCGAACTTTCTCTGTTCACGAGTAAGTGCCTTCATAGTCACCTAACTCCAACTATTTTTTGGCTTCAGTAAACTGTAAATCAGTTATTTCACCAGACTTTCTTCTTCCGGAACCTGAATTCCAATACCCTTAGCAGAATGTAGTTCCCTTCCTGTACTGAAATCGGCAGAGATGTTTAAATTCCCATGCTGAAACGAGAACCCTCCGGGATATACATGTACATAAAAATTATTTATATATATGTTCTGACAGATTATATATATGTTGTGTATATATACATATTCATACGTTTATCTATATATGTATGTATATGTATATATATATAGATGTATATATACATAAATAAATATGTGTTTGTATATCGGAACATCTATAAATATGTGATGTGCGGGTATGTATATATATCCCGGAGGGTTCTCGTTTCAGCATGGGAATTTAAACATCTGTGCCGATTTCAGTAGAGGAAAGGAACTACATTCTGCTAAGGGTATTGGAATTCAGGTTCCGGAAGAAGAAAGTCTGGTGAAATAATTGATTTACAGGTTACTGAAGCCAAAAAATAGTTGAGTTAGGTGACTATGAAGGCATTTACTCGTGAACAGAGAAAGTTCGGGCTGCAAGATTGGAAAGAAAACGTTTGATTCTTGTTGAAAAATTATTTCAGTATTCCCAACATTTAAATTTTAAAAGTTGGGAGACAGTCTGATGCAGTTTGAAAAAGGACAGTTTGGCTTTACAGTTCAAGAAGATTTTTTGTTGTAGGAAAATTCAAAATTACCTGTAGATCTTAGTAAAGCATTCGGGGTGGGGAGGACACTATGAAAGATTTAATCAGTGTATAGGGGAAACGTACTCGTATGCTTAGAACTTGGCATAATTTTGCTTTTAGTTCGTTTATAGAAACAGTAACGAGTTTTCACCCTTGGATAGGATGATTTTTATTAAGGGAAGGTTATAACTGAAATAGAATTGGAAAATAGTTCACAATGTTTACTTACAATATGGAACCGAGTTTTGAATTTCAGTCCGGATACTAGTAATATTTGTCCCAACGAAATAAAGCAAAATGTCAACGCCACGTAAATACTTATAAAAATGACAGCAGGTATTTTATCGTAAAGGTATGATTTTTAGAGTGTAGTAAATGAAGAATTATATTTGTTAGGAATACGTTTTAGGCAGAATTTGAAAAGAATTGGTGATTCATGATCGTAAGGTTAGGTAACTGACATTTTCTCATTTTTTGAGCGTTTTTTATTTATTCATGTTATACAATATTTTAAACATGTTTTACCTGGTAATGGCCTCAGCATAGAAAGAAGCTGAATTATTAAAAGAATCAGGTGCGTTATGCACTAGATTTAAAATCTAGAAAGTTATTTTTTACCAATTTCTTATTAACGTTTACCATATTGCATAGAAATACAGTAAGTTTGTAACAGTTTGAAATATGCAATCCTATATTAAGTAGTATAGCAGAAATATTACAAAAAGTGGTTATCTCATTAGAGCTAAGGAAACAATAACATTCGTTTACGGATGCGAGGTCAGGTCAGCATTGCTCCAGATCGTTAATTGTATAGACTCCAGTCATATATATTTCAGATACTAATGGCACTAAGAAAAAATCGGACAACAACAGACACTTACAGAAAGATAACGTACACTGTTTCATAAAAACAATGACAAGTGCCATCGAACGAATAAAATAGGCAAAATCTTAGAAGAATAGAAATAAATCACTAATGAAAGTAGGCAGCAAGGAACTCGCAAATAGTACAGTTTAATACTAATTGTAAATGCACTTGAAAATTCATGGAGCAAGACAATGTATCAAGGATACCTCGCATGTTGAGGATTTTTTTGCCTCAAGAAATATATATCCATTATGTAAGCGCATTATCTTATGTTACTCTTGGTTTTAGGCTTTTGCACACTACTGTCTATCGTCTTCTAGCAACGCATAGCCTACTCTCGCCATATGTCAGCACGATGTCAGAGCATAAATGTAAATGAATAAACAAAGAAAGTAACACGGCTGGTCAAGAGGACTCAAATTCCTCTAATGAAAAGTTGGATGTCGAGTTTTAATTCACTGATTGATATTTTGAGGTTGCAAAGACTAGGTCGTTAGAACGAAGTCAGCGTTATTCGAAATTTAGAATAGTTCAGAATGGTGTCTGAGACTCGTTTCAGATTGCTTTATGAACTTTCGTTTATGCGCTTTGATAGGGATTTTCTAAACACTTCATACTATCTACAATGGCAGTCAGTAGTGGCACTTACCATTCAAGACTCAGTTAACCTACCAGAGGTTAAATATTACGTTTCAGCTTTTACGATTTTGATAGCAACTGTCCGGTGTGAACATCTCATGTCCGCTTGATTTAATTATGGAATTTCTGGTACCCGCAGTGATTTACCCTCTTAAATTAAATTTAACATGTGTCTCTCGTCTTGCAAGGTGCCTAGTATCTGAGATCTGTTGCGATCTTTCATTTAAAATCAAAAATATCTTTCTTCCATTCTTTAGACGATGATGTTCAGTTTTAAGAAAGGCCACAGAGCTACCCGAAAGGGCCCAAAAACCTCACAATAATCTAAAATTTGTCGCCGCTCTCATTTGTTTAATTTTACTTAGTTTTTATTTACTTTATATGTATCTGGACTTGATTTTACGGCTGCCTATATTAACAGCATTTTTTCGGACGTGGCCATTTAAATTATTTTTCCACCTCACTCGACGCATTTGAAATATAATAACGGCAGTTGGTACAAGGAGGGTAATTGCATATTCAGTGACGCATCGTATCATCATATAAATAATAATCCCTCCGAGATCATACCTTTTTAAACGTAAACAGTAAAAAATGTGACCTATGTCGGGAAAAAGCTTCGTTGTATAGCGAGTACTTGTGTCGAGAGAGCAGGCGAACCCGTACAGCTGAGTAAGAGTAAACAGTCCTGTGAAAAGCGACCTGCTGAGAATAGCAGTCTCTAATAATAGATGATGGAAAGAATTTTGTTCTTACGTTTTCATATTAAAGGGAAGAGTTGGTACGCAGTTTACTCCGCTGAAGTGCCCAGTAGTGCCAGAGGATGGGGAAATGACCTTTTTGTATTGACGGTGTAAAGGCGATGATCTCTTTAATATGAAAAATACCAAGGTTGTCAAAATTAACGGAGATTTGTTCCCCACCTAAAGTACAGTACAAACATCGCATCGTGGTAGTTGTGAGTTCACATCAGTTTTTTACTTTAAGTATAAGTATTTGTTTACGGAGTATTAGACGTCTCTGTGTTACGCATATGTTAAGGATCGGAGAGAATTTATTCCTTGATACTAATCAAACCTGAACCATCAGTACTACATCGAGAGCTAGATACTCCGTAACTGAATCGTAAAAATTAAAGTTCGCCAATGACAGTTATGAACTGCCATCTTTAATTGAATGCCATTCCTCATAATTCAAAAACGGGCTTTTGCGATAAAACAGGCCACTATCAGATAAGGGTATTTAGAGTCATGTAGGCGATGGTTACGTGGTTGCATTTTATTCTTAAGAACATTATGATGCTCGGCTCAACTTTTGTTTGTTTAAAGCTTAGTAGGAATAACGAACGAATTTATGGTTAGTTGTAGCAGCCACAGTTACCTCTCAATGAACTCGACTTCTTGACTCTTTGGATATGCTTTCTGCTAAAAGCTTTCGGTGGAAAGAGTATCCGTAAAATATGAGGGAACCAAAAAGTTGAGTTGTCATTGTGGCTGTTAAAAATGTATGTTTATGGGGAATAAAACATAGAATTTAGGCCATAGGCCAAGAGATGGGACCTATGAGGTCATTCAACACTGAAAGGGAAACTGAGAGTAGAGAGGTTTGAAAGGTGTAATAATAGGAAAACCTCGCAGCTGAACTATGAAACCATTGTTAGGAGAGGTTGGATAGCAAGGTGGAAGAAAGAGAATATGAATGGAGCAACAGCAAAAGGAGTGAAAGGGGTTGCAGCCAGGGGGCCGAAGGGACGCTACAAAGAACATCAAGTCAAACCTACAGTCACCGTGTGAGGTGCACTGACGACACCACCTCTCTACGGGGATTTGTGGGAATTGTGACCAGCAGATTCTGTATACTGTACTTAAGGCACGTACGTAAACTACCGAGCTGAGACAGAAGATTTCCATCAGTTGAATGGTTTGGTTGTTATCAATATTTTGAAGGTACCAAAAACCAATTGTGTCGATTTCAGGACTTATCAGCATTGTTGCGGTAATTACAATTTTTTTTTTTTCATTACTCCAAACACTACAACTACTGCCATTGCTGTTGCTGTTACTATTAGCGAGAGTAAGAGTAGTCGCAGTGGTAGAGGCAGTTGCGGTAGTAATAGTATTGGATGGAATTGCAATATTAGGGAACTATAGTAAAAGTTTTGATCCGTGTATGTTAAATAAATTTACAGAATGAAATCCAGGGAGGAGACGGAGCGTCTCCCCAGTTCTGTTCCATCTTTTGATGCGCTTCCTTTTTGATGAACTATGTAACAAAATTCAAAGCAAAGCAATATTATTTATTCGGAGAGAACGAAACTTGCCTATTTTTCTGGACAGGAAAATATCACATCCATTTTCAGTTGTTCACTTGGTTGTTTTTGACAGACATCTTAACTAGTTTCCCGGTGTCATAGTTACGGAAATATTTTAGGTCACAGTATAGTATTCAGAAACTTGCAGTGCAAACCTAGTTATGCTTACAAATACACTTTGAGCTAACACTAATTATTTCAAGTGGTTTTCAGTGCAAAACAATAATTTTTCTTTAGTGTCTCATATTTTTTTCTATCAAGAATCTGAATAACCTTCCTACGCACTCATGCTTATTTTTTTCACCGATACTTTTTGGTTGATACTTTTTGGCTTCACCTTAGATCTTGAACACTTGCGTCACGAATTCCTATTGCGCATTATAGAAAGGAAGCTAATTATTTTTTACATTACTGGTAGTTTTGATCTTATTATTTAGATATTATTATGAAAGAGAAATTTGAACTCAGGAAATGAGGGCATCCTGACTTTGTTGGTGGTGCTATCGGGTGGTTATTACACACATGCAAACCGAACCTTGTATTGTAACCGATTCTTGTAACAAAAACGCAAGTGTGGACGCTTCCTCGAGCCCGAACCCCGAACCCGTGAGGTTCGAGGCTCCGTTCGCCCTCCGTCCCGGCAATTGTCGGTTTTTGGGCCCGAATCAAAGGGAGGTCTCTTTGCACGTTACGCAGTGTGTGGACGGGACCTGTATTTTCACGCGTAACAACATGGGTTGCTGAACTTGTTGACACCGACTATGAACAAGGCCGTCCACAGTAGAGTCCCTTGTTTTGGTCAGTCTCATGCCCTTGGTGTAAGTACGTATATGTCTACCAGGGCTGATTGGAGTGAGGAAGAGGTCCTTCTTGGAATCTCATGTCGGCGAGTAATTCCTGACCACTGTATTCTACCCTTCTAGTATATAATCTTGATTGCCACCATCTTCTTTTATTTCGCTTCGTCTTCGTTAAATAATGTATATATATAAATATACGCGGCAGCTGCTACTTGCATGGTGGCCATCGTCGGTAAACAACCCGGACAGAGACAGACCGATGATCGCAGTGGATTGCAATGAAGTTACGTGCTTAACGTGGGTACGGTTCGTCCTCAACATTTTGACACCTTGTAACCGTACACGCGTAACTCAGTTACGCATACAAGGTTCGGCTCTCATGTGTGTACCCACCTTACAGAGCATGTCTGCCACAACGGGACTGCCAGTGAACATGAGTGTACTTCTGAGGTACAGAGATACTTTATGATGACAATCTCTGCCACTCGTTGGTACAGTCTGTGTAGCTTAACTGAAAGCACACTAAAATAAAGTCCTAAGTTATTTGCTTACCAGTAGATGCATATCCATTACGTTTTCCATACATCATTTTGATGCCTTTTGTCTATTTTTTACGATTTTTTTTTTACTGTACTGTACTCTTTATTGTGAAAATTCCATGGACTCGTTTCCAGCCATAAGAATGTTTTCAACCAGATTTTGATCGCATTTCTCCATAGTGCTGTATTGAAATCTGATGCAAAGTCGTATTATTTTGCTAAGTAATTTCTGAGACATGTATCGATGTCGGCGTATCTTTTAACAATTATTATGCAGATTGCAATTATGTTGTTATTAGCAAAGTGCTTAAGATTAATTTTTTTTATGATATTAGAATTCTTCCTACGTTTGATTTTTTATGAGAACTCGCAAGAAATAATCAGTATGATTCGTAAAAGGCGTGAAAAGATTTCCGGACATATTTTTAATGGCTTTACATGCTAGTAAAACGTTATTCAATACCATTTACTAGCAGTAGCAGTAACGAGTATGTACTTTTGGAGTTGCTAGCTCTGTTACAGTTTCTTTTGACATGTACATTGCCATTTTATGCTATTTGTTTGAAACCTTTTATGAGATTTGAACACCTGGAGTACAGCTAATTAATTATCAATCCATTTAAATTCAATGACTCTCCAAAGCTGCATTCTCCCTTAGTCCTTTTTTTACTTTGTTCTATCAATATTTTACTCTCTTCCATACCTTTAATTTCTCAAAGGTGAACGTATTGTTTACTTTCTGTTAGCGACATCCGTGCACTGTTTTTATTCAGGTCTATTTGCACTGTTCGAATTTAATTGTCCGGTTCATTTTGTTGTCACCTCGATTTCATCCTTTTTTTTAAATTTTCTTGCTTTGTTCTGCAATCTTATATTTCATTTTTTTTTATATGAGTTTCCTCTCATACCCTCAACGTTTGAAATTTTAATACACCGCTCCACCTCCGTCTTTTCATTTTCTGCAGTTTTTTGTGATAGATTTCAGATTCAAAAAACTTGTATGAATTTTTCATTAGGCGTTACATAGTAATGAAACCGCAGTATACCGCAGTTGTTTTAAGTAATTGGATTTCATTTCGTGAAAGCGCCCCAAGGGAGAACATGAATTACTGAACTTTTGTGCGGTGAATGGTCTGGTAAGGACTTTATATTATGTTCTTGCCTCATGAGTAGGGGGAATGTTACATTGGTGATTAGATATATTCAAGTGAAGTTCAAGTGCCATTGCAGGTATTTTGACACAATGAAGCACTTTAAAAACAATTATCTTTGTTCAGATTTATATTGAGCACTTTAAAAGTGACATTTTTCCATTTTTTTTTTTTTTTTTGTATAAGAAACAAGGTGCTAAGATAACATATTTAATTAAATTATTACTCCTTTTGTTAAAGACAATCTGTATTTTAAGCATTGATGAATAGGCATGCAGAAACATCATTTCGTTCTAGAAAGTTAAATTCAACTGAAAAGCCCAGTGTGAAAATACAATGGTCGAAACGGATAATATCAACGAGAAAATTTGCTGCTCTTTTCCGTTGAAAAGAATCTTTGGGAATTGAACATTAAAAGTGCATTGAAGAATAATTCTTGTTTGTCTGATCTTGTAACAATTTCTTGATGAATGTAAGCAACTGAATTATATAAGTATATGATGTAAATGTTATGGATGGTGGTATGATGACATGTTAGCAACAGAATGCAGCAAGGGAGGTAACTGTATGGAAAAAAATCTGTGAGAGGGAAAGGGAAGGGGAATGTCAATGGAACTCAGAGTCTGATTGTATTAGAAGATTGTTAAGCCATCTCATCTGTATGAAGGTGAAGTGTATATGTTGAATGTAAATAAAAGTAATATTACTCAAGCTGTTTGCCCGGTATCTGCAGAGTGAGAAGGTGAGAAATATGGACAGACTTTGAAGTAGCAAAAACACTTGTGTATTTGAGATTGTAGAGAGCTTGGGACACTAGGTAGGAGAAAAGAATGTAATTATGATGTGGTTGAAAGAAGAAGTAGGATACCTAAAAAGCGCTCAATAGATGGAGAAAGTTTAAGAGGTAATTAAAGCAAGGGCCCTGCTATCCAGTAAACAAGGAAGGTTGTGCAAAATATAGGTGAACTTCTGTGCATGAGGGTTCGATGCACTGTTGAACATCCTTTTATGCATGAGAATGAAGCTGATAATCCTGTGCAATATTTCTGCAGAGGGGTTCACCTTAATTCAACGGTATGAATAAAGAAGGGAACATTGTCTAGTTTTTTGCCAGAAAAATGACCTAATATGTGCATACCCGTATTGTAAACCATGCATCATAATTAACAGCAAACGTACTGTTCTGAGTTCATTAGCCATCCATTTTGTAGAAAAGCGAGTTCCATGACTCACGCAATGATTAGCAAGCAAAAAGAAATTTTGCCATAATTTTTCTGCTATACCAGAACTGAGGCCACTTGTTACAGACTATGTAGACATTAACGTGGCAAATACCTTGCTAAAATGGTGCGGCATCCACCACAAAGTACCTTTGCCTCGTTTCCTTATCGGTCTAATTAAGGGAGATTGCTCGTTACGTCTTACAGAGCACAGCCTTAATTAATTTTCACCCCGTCTTAAAGGCATCTCCTTTCTATCTTTGGAGTTAATTAACGCTCGCTAATTTTCGATCTCGCGGAATGCGATGGCAATGAGTGATAGTAAAGGAAAGTAAATAACTGCGGCCGTCGGTGTTATTGACGTTGGTGGTAATTTGCACTTTTAGGGCTGCCATTTGTTTGACGTTGGTGCCTTGGCTTCTGATTTTTGTTTATCTCTTTTTTATATATAATTTCCCTTTCATAAACATTACACTTAGAACCGTTTAGCAGCTGCAACAGCATTTGTTTACCTGTATTTAACAGATATTGGTACCAGGCCTCGGGCAGGGGAGTTAAACAGTGTGCCAAGAGACACACTGCCACGTGTCACAGGCACTGGGACCTGTCCCCCACTAGCTGTCGGCCTAAGAAACAGGAGATCAGCGCCTGCCCTATGAGCCTGCAGAGGCCCAGGAGGGCTTTAACTTTTTTTTTTTTTAACTTTCTTAATCCGCCACTTAGATGATATCAGCGCCTGGCCCATACATAATATACTCACTGGCTTAGAATCATACATAGTAGATTAGAAAGGAGCAATAGTTATTGTAGATCCCACTTCTATAAGCGCAAAAGCCGCATGATGAAATATATATATATATATATATATATATATATATATATATATATATATATATATATATATATATATATATATATATATATATATATATATATATATATATGTATACACATACATACATACATGGTGTAACGTGATAATATGCAAATGTTTCGGGAAATAGAAGAAAAAGTTATTCTGAGCAGAAAATTTTCAATAAAATTTTATCGTCGGTGAGAGGAATTTTTAAAAAAGTGAGACTCGTAAGGCTTGTGTTTTTCCTCATAGTTAGCGATTTTTAAGGTTAACTAACTGGGAAATAGTTATGTTACGTACTGTGAAGCATTCCGACAGCTATATCTGCTCTAGTTCTAATGACATAGAGGCCCAAAGCCTCTGTTGTTAAAAATGTTAAAAAGTTAGAGAACCAGTTTATCATAAAATGTCTCAAGGCATGGAGTTGTAATCGTATCGGAAAAATTTACATTTAAAATTGGATTATTTTCGGATAGTGAATCTTGGCTTTCATTAGTTTGCCTTTATTTGTGTTATCAACTAATTTACCTTAACACATAGCAGTTGAATATTTTCAGAATGGCTATAAATTGCGGAATATTCGTAGAATATTTTGCGATTATTTTTCATGTTCAATAACAGAATACCACCAATCCCCCACTGTTTGTATCCTGTACTATCATGCAAACGGTAAAAAGAAAATCACCTGAACACATTTCTAGTGATTCTAAATCTAACAAGAGCCACCCGGAAGCTGCTATTTTGTGTCACAGGATCCGTTTATTCTGCAATAATATGCCCCTTGCATTTACTGCAAGTGAATTCAAATACCCAGAAAAGCAAAATTAAACCTGAAACACCTTTAATTTCCGCTGGTACTAGTGATGTGGTGTTCATGACTAAAGTAATAGCATCAACCGATGTTTGGTTTACAGTACTTAGTTTGTTTTTACAAGCACTTCAGTTCAAATAAGTCTTTTACATTGCATCTGGAAGAAGTGGTGCCGGTTTACTTAGTGCCAAACTGAAGTTTGCCCCCTTTGCTTTTTGTTTTATTATATTTTCTTGCGGTGAGGCACATTTTCGACTAGTCTACGAACGTCCAATGATTTTTCTGTAGGCAATTCGGCTCGTTTGTTTCACCAAATTAGTCGTTGACACTTTCGCTGTCCACAAAATTTTCTTCTTAGACCATGGTCTTGAAATCCAAAAACTAGCTATAGTGGAAACAGAATTTTATATATTTTTCGGGGGAATATGGGTGTTAAATCAATAAACCTTGCGTGATTTTAATGGAAAATTCTACCCTATCACTTGCTATTTTGTGTGATTTATTTAGAATACGTAACATCTTTCTTGGTGATCACGAATCTTACACATTTTCTATTGATACTTTGCTGTCCTTTTCGTGGGATGGCGGTCGGCCTACGTGGAACCTTTTTTCCTGTAATCCTACTAAAGCTTTAAGTGAATGGGGAAGCGATCAGTGTGTTAAGGGTTATTGGAAAAAGAGAAAACAAAGGATTTACGCTCTTTTTGGTCGTCTGTGATAACGCCTGGAGATTTATTTTCCCCCAAGGGTTGTTTAAGCTCTTAAGCTCAGTTTGGCATTCGTTTTTATTGTTTGTTCTTGATTTCCTCAGAGGTGGATCGGTCTGGCGTTTCTCTGTTGTTTCAGTTGCTCTGACATTATACAGTTTTGTTTTCCAGTTATTGAATAATGTATTCTGATACGTTAATTTACGTAATGTAGTTAGATGAATAAATAGTTTTTCCACATACACGCATTTTCTCATTACAGATGGTGTCCACTTGAACATACTAAAGTAGGACCAAAATCGAGTGGCAGGGCGGAGCTAAAACAGACTAATTTTAAGAGGCTTGGCCGTTTGAGTCTCATATTATACAGCCTATTCATTTCATTTGTCTGGCTGCTCATATATATATATATATATATATATATATATATATATATATATATATATATATATATATGTGTGTGTGTGTGTGTGTTTATATATATATATATATATATATATATATGTGTGTGTGTATTTATATATATATATATATATATATATATATATATATATATATATATATATATATATATATATATATATATATATATATATATATGTATATATATATATGTGTGTGTGTGTGTGTGTGTGTGTGTGTGTGTGGGTTTATATTTTTATATATAATAATATATATGTGTGTGTGTATAACTGAATTACGAAAATATGGAATGTGATGCATACATAAAGACAAACAATGGGGCGCTGCAAGGCCTTTCGACTTAGAAGTCCTTACTTAGCAGACTGAAGAAATATAAAAAGTTTACAAAGAAAGTTCCTATAAATGACAGATGGGGATGACAAAGGAAAAATTGTGTTGGATTCCAGGTACATATTTTTTCCTTTGTAATCCCCATCTGTCATTTATAGGGGCTCTCTTTGTAAACTTATTTACAAAGGACTATAAGTTGAAAAGCCTTACAGCACTCCACTGTTTCTCTTTCCTTCGTGGATTTTGTCTTTATTTGTACGCATACACATACACACACATATATATGTGTGTGTATGTATATATATATATATATATATATATATATATATATATATATATATATATATATATATATATATGTATATGTAGGTGTGTATGTATCTACTGAGAGAGAAAGAGAGAGAGAGAGAGGTTTATGTTCGTAGCCTAATAAAAATACATATATCCTATTTTTTGAGTATTATTTGTAAATGTGTTACGCAAAAACAATATTTTCTTCCGATTTTTCATATGTAAGGTAAGATAAATAATATTTTATATTCAATTTTATATATATTTCAAATACAAACTCCTTGGGCGCTTAAACGTGCTTTCAAGGGACTCTCCATTGTCCTGTATGGGTGGGTCAAGGTCGTTAAATGAGATTATAAGACTTCTTGACCATACAGTACATTTGGCAAAACTCTCCAGAAACTATGCCACGTTTACGAGGAGTATAAGTAGTTTTTTTTATCTACTGGTAATAGTAATGAATTGAACAACTTTTTAGTTGAAAAATAATAATTTCTGGGACAAATCTAAAAGATTTCTTTCAAAATCCTAGTTCATTATAATTTCATATACCATGAATTTTGTGCATTTGACACGGTGCACTAATCTACTGTAGCTCCGCCCTGCCACTCGATTTTGGTCCTAAAAAATATCCGCACCCCTCTCGTGAATTAAACCCGGTCCTTACAGTGGCGACGAAGCCATCTTGGTCACCACACCACGCAAAACATCAAACGGAATATTTTACTGAGATGTTTATAAATGCTCATACAGTGTTTTGTTTTTCTACCGAACTAAATACATTTCCTGTATCAATATTTATATATTGTTTTCCAGATTAGTTAATGAACACACCAGGCACATATATGTAGCATGTTCGGTATGTATATATATATATATATATATATATATATATATATATATATATATATATATATATATATATATATATATATATATATGTATTTGTATATGTGTGTGTGTATGTGTGTATATGTATATATATATATATATATATATATATATATATATATATATATATATATATATATATATATATATATATATATATATATATATATATATATATATATATATATATATATATATATATATATATATATATATATGTGTGTGTGTGTGTGTGTGTGTGTGTGTGTGTGTGTGTGTGTAAAGGCCATTTTTGAGCCTATACTTGATTTAAGTCTGTTTTATGAACAGAGGTTTGATCTCGCTTATCCCGAGACATTATGTGATAGCAGTAACGTGAGCCGGCATCATAAGTTATATCTTTCCCTAACTAAAATCTAAGGACTACTGGAATGAGATACTAAGTACAAACTAAAACCCTTTATTCACAAAAATCAACGAAAAATAACTTCTTAAAAATTACGACGAATGAAATCCAATGTTTCAACACTACCAGAAAATCTTCTAAGGAAATAATGCTCCAAAATCATAAACCCCCAATTACAGAAAATAACTCATCTGTCAAAACATGAACACGTCAATCAATTAAAACAGGTCATCTCAAATGTCATACCACTCTCATCCTCGTAGGAGGGAGAGGAAAAAAGGAATAGGAATGGAGTGGAACAGAAATACCTGTGAAAGAAGAAACGTCACATTAAAAATCATAAAATGTAAAAAATTGCAGAAACACACATTTCACTGTCACAGGAGATACCGGGTATTCACAGTTGTGAAAAACGAAGTCTAAAAACGTATATGAATTCTTACTCACTCCACAAGTCCTCTGGGACAGTCTCCATGTGAAAAATCACTCACATCTTCAGACACACATGAAACGGATCTCACAAGTCCGATTCGAACAACGGTTCCTCCCATTATATTCATTATGTAATGCACGAACGAACGTACTTTTGTATGACATCATTCGAGGTCAAAGTTCGGCAAGACACGCCTCTGTACTTCGAGGCGTCACGAAGTACACGTACACACCATACATTATTAAGAAGCATCCTTCAAAAACCGGATTTTGTAACTGGTTCAGCTTCTAGAATGTTCTTTGCTGAAAACGCATTTGCCAGCCCGTGTCTTGTCACCAAGGTGGTTTTTTCGACCCTTGTGGTATGCGAATTGCTTCAGCAGTTTCCTATCTGCTGCGTGTAGTGAAAATGGACCCTGCGAATAGCTGACCTAACTTTTCAAAGGTCACCTTCATGAGCCTTTTTACAGATATATATATATATATATATATATATATATATATATATATATATATATATATATATATATATTATATATATTTATATATATATATATATATATATATATATATATATATATATATATATATATATATATATATATATATATATATATCTTGTTTGAGTCTTCAGCATAGGGCATGGGTAGAAACGGATAGAATCATTACATAGTTAAGATGATTTGGCGTACATATTTCATACTTAAAAATTGATCGAGACCTTATCTTAGCACAGGAAAAGTTAACCCACTTCGTTGATCAGTGGTTATGAAAATGCTTGAAGTAGTCCCCATTATGCACAGTCTTTCCACTTTCCACTTGCCGAATCGATTATTGTAAAATATACATCATCTGTGTCTTGTTTTGGTCGCTTCTGTTCCCTGTTAATCTAGCTGAGGAAACGCTCAAATCTGTTGTTTCAAGCACGTGGTTTTTAAACCAGCTACGAATCGCAGCGTTTCTTAACTTCGAAGGGGGAAGTTTTCCTTTATGAATAATAAATCTAAGAACTGTTCCTTGCTTCAAGGATTCGTAACTGAATAAAATTCGGGACTGACTAATTGCGCCAGTTCTCTCCGATGGTAATGAAATACTATTACTCTGCTGTATGAGCTTTTATGGTATGGAAATTTCATTCGTTTTTGAGAGATATGATAATTCAGACTACTGAATCTGCTTGCAAAAACAATTGTGTATTGTTTTGATATCATCATTTGTCATTTTTGCTTGCTACTTAGATTTTATTTTGTCCCTAATACTGGTAGGGATAGTGTTGTTAATTTTGGGTTTATTCTTTTATCTTTTTCTTACCTGTGATTGACTGAATCGAGATAGTTTTATTTAATCTACTAGCTGGCCAACCTGGCGTTGCCCGGAAAAACTCTTAAGGACTCGGAAGAAGAATTTTCCTGCACCTCCTCGTATCCAGTTATTACTGTGGTGACTGTCCCATTTATCCAGATATTACTGTGGTGGCTGTCCATTTTATCCAGGTATCACTCTACTGACTTTTCCATTGATCCAAGTATTACTGTACTGACTGTCCCTTTTATCCAGGTATTACTGTGGTGACTCCCAATTATCCATGTATTACTGTGCTGACTGTCCCATTCATCCAGGTATTACTGTGCTGACTGTCCCTCTTACCCAGGTGTTACTATGCTGACTGCCCCTTTTATCCAGACATTACTGTGCTGACTGTCCCTTTTGTCCATGTATTACTGTGGTGACTGTCCCATTTATCCAGATATTACTGTACTGTCTGTCCCTTTTATCCAGGTATTACTGTGCTGACTGTCCTTTTTATCCAGGCATTACTGTGGTGACTGTCCATTTTATCCAGATATTACTGTAGTGACTGTCCCCAGGTATTACTGTGGTGACTGCCCCATTTATCCAGACATTACTGAGCTGTCTGTCCCTTTTATCCAGGTATTATTGTTCTGACTGTCCCTCTTATCCAGGTATTACTGTGGTGACTGTCCATTTTATCCAGACATTACTGTGGTGGCTGTCTCATTTATCCAGGTGTTACTGTGGTGGCTGTCCAATTTATCCAGGTATTACTGTGCTGACTGTCCCCTTTATCCAGGTGGTATTACTGTGGTGACTGTCCCATTTATCCAGGTATTAATGTACTGCCTGTCCCTGTTATCCAAGGATTACTGTACTGACTGTCCCTTTTGGCCAGGTATTACTGTGGTGACTGTCCCTTTTATCCAGGTATTACTGTGGTACTGTCTAAACCTTGATACAGAGTTATTAATCACAGGAAAGAAAAGTATTTTCAATAATGTATTTCTATGGTATCGAGTACATGAGATGAGGTATACCTGTCGAGTTTATTTACATATGAAATGGGGTATGATAAACCCGTAGAGTTTATTTATCACATAAGTTACAAAGGGAAGGGGATGGGGGAAGGGGAATGGGGTACGGGTTTGAAACCTACCCTGTTACGTAAGTTGGGTCAAATGATGGCCACGTGCCAAATTTTGTCTAGATTGACAAGCGGTTCAGATTTCTATAGTGCACTAACATACAAATATACAAACATTCACTTTCATGTATGTAAGATAAAGCCATGATTAATTTCAGACATTGGCCTAGTAAGTTCCAGGTTACCCTAGGAACGTTTACTGTGTGAGCAGATTGCCTGGTTCGGAGAGAAAGGTTTCGAGGGAATTGGTGAGAGGAGTTTTTGTTCCTTTTTATAAAGGCACAGATGAGAATTGCAGAGAGAATAGCGTTGCTTAGTATATCACAGGAGTGGTATGGAAGAATTTGGATCGAAGTGAGAAAGTGAGATATATGACTGAGTAATCCAAGTGATAAGAAAACTGGTTTAGACAAAGGAGAGGATATAAGGATAAGTGGTTATTAAGAAACAGTTGTGTGAGAAGTTTCGAGTGAAGGGGAAAAGCTTCTATATATTTCATATATGGACATATAAAAACCTTACGAATGAAATTGATGGAGATGCAATGTGGGGATCTTTGACAGTGTACGGTTGAGTAGTAAAGGATAATTTGTTGAGAGTGATTTAAAGTTTTTATGTCTGAAGTAAACCATGACAGGAGAGTGATTGTTTTGATGTAAAACTGGATCTGAGGTAAGGGTGTGATATGTCTCAATGCCTGTATAGTGTCTGTGGATAGAGAGATGAGAGATGACAAAAAGGACAGACATAAGGGCAAAGTAGTGGATTAAGAACAGTCTTGAGTGTAATAAGTAACGGCTAATGTTGGCAGATGTAACAATGCTGTTTTTTTTATAGTTGAGAGAAACTGCGGTAACTAGGAACCACGAAGATGAAGTAATAAATGTTAAAATGGATGGTAGAAAAAAAGGAGGGGTTAAACCTTCAGATATTTTGGAGTAAATACGACGGATGGTGGTAGGAGGTGGTGAGCCGCAGAATACCTGTGGAAGGTATAAAGGTTTGGGCAAAAGATTTAAAATAAAATAAGAGTGTTTAAATAAGCCAAAGTTCGAATTTATGAAGGGATTATTGAACCAACTATCCCTTTACGGAAGTAAAATGTGGATGTTAAAATAGATTATGGAAAAAATTATTAAAGCTGCTGAGGTGATTAAAAAGGCATTCCTATTCGTCTGTCAGAAAAAGCAGCTGGGTACATGAAAAAAGATAACGGACAGGCTGAAGTTCCCTGCGAACCTACTGTTCTCCTTCACTCTATATTAAGGTTTTATGCTATAACGGAGAGGGGGAAAGGAAAAATCTGATGGTTCTCAAACACTTTTTTGTTCCTTTGTGCTTTTGCAGCAAAGAATAAATAGCGCAATATTTTCGAATATGCCAAGCCACACTCATTCATTTCTCTCTCTCTCTCTCTCTCTCTCTCTCTCTCTCTCTCTCTCTCTCTCTCTCTCTCTCTCTCTCTCTCCGAAGTTTCTTTCCCACTTCCTTTAGCTTGGCAAAAAAATCCAGTAGATAGATCTGAAGAGCGTAACGTTTTTAGGGAACACCATTCTGTCCATTGTCTGTTTTTTCCTTATATTCAGCTGCTTCTTTCTAATAGATAAACTGGGGGAACATTTTTCTGATAAATGTTAATAACAGGATTCTTTTAAGAATTTACTCTTTGTGAGTGTAAACATTTTCAATCTTTAAAATGCAGAGATCTGTAAAGTTGTGTGGAAGTAACAGAAAATTTCATAGCCAACTTTTGTATGCTTTTGTTACCGATAATTTCTGGCTAATTCACTTTCTAACAAGAAAACTAATAGTTTTCACATATCTTTTATTTATCTTCTAAATTTTGCCGATGGGTTATATTAGCGATTGATGAAGCTGATATCACCAAGGCTCTTCTTCCATCAAAACAGTGTTTGTATACTCTACTGCCTTGGGGATTGCTTTCATCTGCAGTTTTTATCTCATTCCGAGAAAGTTTTCTTTTTCGTTAGATGTTTCCTAAGGTATTGAACTTCAAACAACTGGAGTTTGAACTTTTTAAAAAAATCTCAGTGAGTGAACGATGTTATTTAAATACGAATCTGTTCGTAGCATTTGTGACAGCAAGTTTCATCCACATGGTAAGTACTCCTTCCCAGAATACAGTCAAATTTTTATGGTCGGTTGTTTTGAATTTCATCAAAGAGAGAAGGAGAGTTAGTTCAGTCATCTGAATATCTGGGAAAAGCTTATAATGCAAAACTAAATAGTTACTATAAGATATATTTGCTTTTTTTCCATTTCTTTAGAACATCGAACGTGGCCAACCTTACTGAGGAAAACCCAACTATAATGTTTTACATTTCCGCATCATCTTTTGCAAGTTTGCAAGTTTTCATGATAAGGAAAGCATTAGGCGTTCATTACTGTATTTTTGGTACCATAAAGCCACAGCTTCTCTTTTCTTTCTAAATTCATATTTTGTTTTCATTCGTCTCAGAATCACGGACCTTGCGAGCTTTACTTAGCTAAGAATGATTTAATTGCTTACTATAGAGAGGTTAAAGATTATCAGTCCAAAACCTTCGGCATCCTTGCAATTCAGTTCCATATCGTGAGGATGCAATCAGGCATAATCCTTCTCAGTTTGTTTAAAGGTGCGTTATGCATGCTTATTAGGGGGCAAAGGCTCGTTGTTGTACTATCACAAAATTCGTTCAGTTTCACTTCAGTTGTGTTTATATTATCGTCTTACTTGAGTAGCGTTTTGACACCACGGTGTTTCCTCGTCACTAAAGGATTTTTACATTTCTTTACGAGCAATAGGAGGTGAATGCTCTTATTGCTGGTAATTATTGTTTTGTTATGAAGATACAAGTTCAGTTTTCTCTTCCTCTTATCTTGAAAAGCTGTAATGCGCTCAATTAACGCTTAGTGAAGCCCTGGCGCTTCAACCTATTCAGTATACAATGCAAGGTACAATGTTCATTTGTTCGAGACTCCCCCTGGACTAATTTTTTTACCGTCTACGTCGTGCAGCGAGTGTGGCCTGGTTTCCATATCCTAAAATGTAGGATCTGGAAATAAATCTGAGAAAGTGTTCCTCATTCCAAAGCATATTGAAGCTACCTATGCCTACCCTCGGCATTGTACAGTTACCCAGAAAATTTTGAAACGCTTAAAACCTTTGGAGAACAGTGGGAAATTAGACATTTACTTGATTGTTTTATGGAAATGAGCACCTTAACGCTCGATATCGTTGTTGCCGAAAAAAGTAAGGAACTTAGTAAGAGATGCCTACGGAACCTGGAAGTAGATGAATAGGCCAGAGTTTGGCACCTCTTCTCCGGGGGAGGGAGGTCAGGCCTCTCTCTCTCTCTCTCTCTCTCTCTCTCTCTCTCTCTCTCTCTCCTCATCCGCGCACCATCCCAACCGCTTATCATTTCATCATATTGGATGTTTACAGAAGAAAAGAGAATGGAAAGAAGAGAAGGAGCAAGAGGACTAGTATGGGTGGACAAGGAAAGGTCTTCCTTGGAGGTTCTTGCCACCACGTTCTCTCTGAAAGTAGTCGTGAAATGAATGAATGATCGAGTGGTTGCTGGGAATTCTGTGTTGATTTTAGATAGGGCGTTGGGATTCACTTTTCTGTTTCACAGTGCTCTAATCTCAACTCATGCGCTAATTTTGTATGGGAATTTCTTGGTAGATATACAATAAGAATGGATTGTAAATGAGAACGAGTGTAATGATTGTCACAAAATTGATTTGAACTTTAAACTAATATTCCACATTTTGTGTTCATTCTATGGAATTTCGCAGCAATCTTACTTTATATAAGACCATGTATAAGAAATTTCCATGGCAGAAACAGTAATTCCCGTCGCGAAGGAAATTAAAATTTTGAACAGGGTTTTTTGTTGACTTGACCTGGAATTAAAAGATCCTCAATATCCATTGTCAATTATCGAGTGAGATCTTTATTTATCATTCCTATGAGAGGCTCATGAAAGACGACCCGGTTATGGGAATTTTTTTTTCCTTTTTGACTTTTTTATAACAGAAAATTTAGTTCTCAATGAAGAAGAGTACTAAAAGGAAAGAAAAATCTAAATATTTGAATGTAAAATTGTTTCCTCTGAGATTCGATTCTCTTTTTTAATTGATCTAGAGCTTTTCATAATGTCTCGTATTTTTTGAAAGGCGATTTTCTCCTGTCTTTCTCTAGGAAAACATAATTATCTGTTGGTAGGGGACCATATTCTAATTGGGAAAGTCACTTTTTTGTTTGCTTCAAAAGAAAAAACTTGTATACATTAATGATATTTACTCTTAAGGTAGATAGTACGTGCACAAGGAATTGCGATTGTTGTAAAGTTTTTAGTTTAATAAGAACAATGGGCACACAATAGTAAGTTGCTAGGGGACACCATCAGGAATATGAAGCAGTGAATGTTAAGAAGAAGTCAGTCAAATAATAGGTGAACCAAAGGAAGTAGTCGCGATCCCTGGAAAAGGTTTGGAAAAGAAAATGAAGAAAAATGGTCTTGTATGAAGTGACGTGAGAGTATATTTACTTGATGGAATTGGAGAGTGCATGCTGAACCTGAAATTGGAATAACAGAGGCTTTCTATATTAAGTGCTGGAACAGCATATGTTCAGTAAGGATTGCCAGATTGCAAAGGAGTGATAAAGTTTGCAACACAAGAAACTGGATCTGTATTTTGAGGTGTTTTAGTTGCTTGGGGTGATTGTAGGGAGATATTCTGATGAAAACTGAGTAAATATCGGAAATTTTATGAGTAAAGTGGGGGCAATACTGCCCAGTTGAAATACAACAAATATAGGAGCAGAGAGGCCTTAGGGTCCTGCATCTGTGGAAGTACGTGGAAGATAAGAGTGACAGGTGCAGTCTTTGTAAGGGAGACTGGTACCCTTCCGATAAATATTTCATACATGTATACGAAGTGGCTGGAGTAGGTTTCTTCTCATGGGGCACATCGTTGAATTATCAACAACTATTATCAGGTTTACATCTAAAACCAACCCATAGTAAGGGAAACGGAAAATTGGGAATATATATATATATATATATAATATATATATATATATATATATATATATATATATATATATATATATATATATATAAGGATGTATGTATATGTGTGTGTATATATATATATATATATATATATATATATATATATATATATATATATATATATATATATATATATATATATATATATATAAGTATGTATGTATATGTGTGTGTATATATATATATATATATATATATATATATATATATATATATATATATATATATACATACTGTATATGACTTTTATCACATCACCGTGATTCATATACAATCAGTAAGCTACAAACGTCCTTTAATATCCAATTCGCTCTACCTCGGAAATAATATATTTTCATATATGTTACCGAAGGGGAATTTTTTAGTTGATAATCGTCGTCCCGTGGGCTCGAACCAGCGAAGGACAAGAACTCAGGACTACATTGGACGCATTTAACCCACGCGGCCAGCAGGTGAGGTATAAGTGGATATCGTCTCCCATATACAAATCGCTCGTCGAACTCAGGTGTTTGTATTTAGAGACGATATCCACCCACCTCTACCATGTTAACCGTGTAGTACATTTGTCGCACGCAGCCATATTATGACTTTTTATCACATCACCGTGATTCATATACAATCAGTAAGCTACAAACGTCCTTTAATATCCAATTCGCTCTACGTCGGAAATAATATATTTTCATATATGTTACCGAAGGGTTAAATGCGTCCACTGCAGTCCTGAGTTCTTGTCCTTCGCTGGTTCGAGCCCACGGGACGACGAACTTATTATCAACTAAAAAATTCCCCTTCGGTAACATATATGAAAATATATTATTTCCGAGGTAGAGCGAATTGATATTAAACGACGTTTGTAGCTTATTGATTATATATATATATATATATATATATATATATATATATATATATATATATATATATATATATATATATAAATATATACATATGTATATATTTGAAGTTGAATGTATATGTGAAGTGTTTTAGAGTTCTAGGATTGGTCCTTGTAGTTTCCAGCTGATATTGTCAGTTATTGTTTTCTTGTCTATATGCCAGTTTCTAGTAGGAAATGTCATGATGATGGATATATATATATATATATATATATATATATATATATATATATATATATATATCATATACATATATATGTATATATATATATACATATACATATATATGTATGGATATATATATATATATATATATATATATATATATATATATATATATATATATGTGTGTGTGTGTGTGTGTGTGTGTGTGTGTGTGTTTGTAAGTTGAAAGATTATGTGAAGTGTTTAAATTGCAGGATGGGACCATAGAGTTAGCAGGTAGTTTTGTGGGTTTTGAAGAGGAAATAAAATCACTCTGTTAACAATTAGGAAATGATAAGTTTAGTGAAAGAGAAAAAGATTTATTTGAGGAGTTATTGGAATGCAGAATAGGAAATTATTTGTAAGGATACAAAAGATAAGGTCATCAGGAAGGAGGTGAGAGAGAAAAAGAAGGCTTGTAATTAAAAAAATAGAAGAGAGAAAGAGAACAATTTCTTCCAGGGAGAATATCATGTTGTTCCACAAGGAAGTAAATGCAGAAGAAAAGGTTCATGAGTAACTGGATCTCAGGAAAAAATGGAGAGATGCTATCTGAAGAGACTGCATATTGGGCTGATGCAGCAAGTATTTTAAGGTTTAGCCTAGTTGAATGTGAAAAATAGAAGTTAAGCAGAGCTGAATATCCAAGTTTGGAAGGGGTTGGGTAAGTTTCAGAATACTGGTTTAAGTTACTGTTGAGGACATAAAGACGTCAACGAGGTGGCTAAAAGATGGAAAAACGCCAGCGCTTCATGGGATAACAAGTGGGATTCTAGGGTACAGTGTTGAAAGGGCAATGGAGTGGCTGACCATGATGTGTAAGGTGTGTTTGGATAATAGAGAGGTTCTGAAGTCATGAGTAAGAGTAATAATTGTTCCTTTCTGCAAATGTAATAATGATGGATGCAACTGTAAAAAGTGTAGAGGCATAACTTTAGACCTGGGAAATTCTATGGAGGATTGACAAAGTGAGACAGATGACAGAAAGTTTGATAAGGTAAAAGCAGTGTTGGTCTGGACACAGAAGAGGTCGTGTGGATCAGCTATTTGTTTTGCAGTAGTTATGTAAGAAGTTTGAAAGTGAAGAGAAAAGGCTGTATGTCTCATACATGGACCTAGATAAAATTGATGATAAAAAAACTAATATGGAGGGTGTTTAGAATGTAGGTTTTGCAAATGCATATGACAAAATTAATAGAGTTTAACAGCATACTGGGTGCCGCCCAAATATATGCACATAATCAGAAACTCACTGGAGGTCACAATTATCATCGGTAATATTTTCACAGAAGCAGAAGCTGATGTGCTATAAGGGTGCCCAAACTCCTTTCTCTTCATGGAGGTGCTGGATTACTGTAAATCATATAGTATGAAAATAAATCAGATTAAAACTAAATTCATTTGCACAAATATTGAAGAGCCCAATGTTGGTTTTCCCAAGAGAACCAAAAGAGTTCAGAGGTCTGGTTAAACAAATCATTTATAACTAACTAACACAACCATTGGTGTGTACCGAATTGGCGACAGATGTGAATGAGTCAGTTTAGAAACATGTAGAAGAGTACAATACAATGAATGCTAGAGTAAATATGTACGGGAATTCCAGTATTTTTTATAAAAAAAATAGATACTGCATGTGATGGTAAACTTAAAGTTTGGTCAGCAGCTCCGAATAGCACATTATGTTATGGGTGCATGACATGCTTGACTTCTAATTTAAAAACTGCAAATAACGTGTACTGAAGTATCCTGCATGAACTGTCGGACGTCAGAGCAACAGTTTATTTAGACTTAGTCTAGTGAGGATAAGGGCAACAGCCCTCGTGCACCAAAAGCAACTTTGGTTTCTTAGAAAGCTGCATTCCTGACCTGACTACGTAGCTCGTGTGAAAGTTACTTTGCAGTGGTTATTAACAAAGCCATTAAAGTGCATTCCCCAATGGGTAATTACATCTATGAGCTAAGGCAGAGTGAATAAGACCCCGTCCTCGTCGAATGTCGCTCATTAAGGACTCAAAGTAAATACCCAGTCTTCATACTGGATTACTAATACAACTTAATCCTGACCTTGAAACAACACCATTGTAAAATAATTACCGTTTCCATATCCCAGAACACTATCATATTATATATACCTAATACCCTTTAAAAATGTGGACAGGTAGATTGTCTAAGATAGCCCGAGAGAGACGTCTTTGTGGTTCTGAGCAGGATAAAGTCGATGTGCTCCTGGAATGCCCTTCCCTTCACTGCACGACCTCAGAGAAAACTACCCAGAGATCAGTTATAACTTTATAGTGGATGTGTTGACTCACGGCAACTTGTGCAAACTATGTAAATGCATATTTTCTGGGAATATGCACTGAATTAAGAATGATTTGCAACCATTTATAAACTTGTTGTTAATGGTTTTTCGGCTCCTGGTAGTGGAACGAATTGACAGATGGATATACCCAGAAAATTATGAGTGGGTTTCTCTCTCTCTCTCTCTCTCTCTCTCTCTCTCTCTCTCTCTCTCCCTAACACTCTCTCCCACTTCTTTTCCTCTCCCTCTCTCTCTCTCTGTCACCCCCTACCAAACCCCCACCCCTTTTGGTGCCATTGATGTCTTACTGTCACAGTATTCTTTTCCAGATAGTAAGTCATATATATACCGAAATTAGGTATGATAAATTCGTAAAGTTACTAAGTCTACGGGGCATAATCAACCCCGTTTCACGGGAAGAACCAGCCCCGTTTCAGGGAAGACCTTCCCCCCCACCCCCTTTGGTACCCTCTGGTGCTAGTGATGTCTTACCCCCACAGTTTTCTTTTCCAAATAGTAAGTCATATGTACACCAAGTTTGGTTGAAATTGCTCATTGCGTTTCAGGTTATGCTGGAACATACATACATACATTCATTTTTTTTTATATATTCAGGGTGTTTCAAAATTAGAGCCCCCTCTACAGCATAAACTAAAATTGATATGGACAAAAACAAAAGTAATTCAGAACAGGTATTTATTTAAGTTTCTCTCTGAGTATTTAATATTTTGTGTGGCCTCCATCTACCTGTACCACAGCCTGCATTCTTGAGGGGTATGATTTCAGCAAATCACAGAAAAGCTGAGACTCAAACTTCATTTCCCTGAGCACTTTGGTCACCTCTCTTTGCAGGTCGTTGAGGCTTGGTATACCATTGTAGTTCACTGTGTACACTTCAACATGATCCTACAAGATACTACCCATGTTTTCACACACATTAAGGTCAGGGGAGCTACCTGAAAATTCACTTGATGAGAAGAAATCGATATCACTGTTTTGAAGCAGCTCTTGTGTCTGAAGAGTCTTGAAACATTGTGCCTTATCATGCAAAAATGTGACTTCTTCAACAGATAACACATTTTCAGGATCTTGGAGGAAAGGAAATACTCCACCAGTAAGCACAATTTCTCTGAAGTATTCGCCATTACGTGACTGTCCTTTTTCTTTGATGATCCACATTAACCATTTGGCTGTGAAACAGAGAAAAATTCCCAAGCATTCAGGAAATTTCACAACTTGGCAAAAGCGCACATCATCGCTGATATCATCCAACTTTGCAGCCCAAATGATGTCATTTTTATGATTTGGCTTCCTGACTGTGTAAATGAAGAATTCATCTGATGCAGCAACATGGAGAAAGTCAGCTTCATCCCAATCTTTAAGAAATGAACCACAAAACCATGCACGTTCTTCTCTCTGTTGCTAAGTGATGTTGGGCTTGCTGATAACATGAAATGGCTTGATACCAGATTTTTTCAACTCACGATATACAGCATTATAACTTCTCTTCTTTCCCCTTTTTGTTTCTAGTTCAAGCACCAATTTACGTAAAGACTTTCTTGGTCTGTCAACTGCCACAGCTATGATGTCTTTTGACTCCTGAGAAAGGACTTAAGGCCTTCCAAGATTCTCACTCTTTTCGCGATGACAGTCATATGGATTTTTGTTCCAGTTTCTTTTAACAAAGGATTCATCTCTCTCAATGTATTTAGCTATCCAGGAACGTGCAATGAAGAATGCGCCACCATCCCTGGCCTCTCTGAAGGTTATAGCCCGGATTCGGTCAATCCATCTGATGTTCCTCCGAGTCTTTAGCCATGGCTGTATCTAACTCCGTCTCTCAGTCTGAAAAATACAAGAAATATAAAATGAAAACTAGCTTAATAGAAACTTAAAATAATGTACTTGGAGATAGGCTATAGCAGAAAACTTCATAACTTTCCATTTGTTTTGTGGAGGAGGGGACTCTAATTTCGAAACACCCAGTAGATATATATTTATATATGTATACATATATATACAGTATATATATATAATATATATATATATATATATATATATATATATATATATATATATATATATTATAAACATATATATATGTACATATATGTGTATATATTAGAGCTGTATCGGATGTCTGAAAATGGGATTTGCGGATGTGGATGTGGATATTTGATGACCATAGCCTCGCGGATGCAGATATTTTGTAAATCTAAATAATTGAATATATTTAATTGTTAAGGACGACTTTCAGCCACATAATTCAAGAGAGAGAAAGCATGGAATTGGAACAGTGAATAAAGAGAATGGATACATATGACATAAGATTTGATGCACTAATTGAAAGTAGAAACAATAGCGACACTCATGTACGTGTGTGTATACTTTCATATGAACGTGCGAACAGTAACAGCGATACACGAACGTTTTAGTTATCTTGGCACAAGATTATTTCATGCTCATGGCATGATAAGGGTAACAAAACTCAAAGCCATTCTTCGCATTAGAGAAGTGGTTCTCAAGTTTTTTTCAGTGATGGTACCGTAACTAATGTAATCATTACCGTGGCACACCCCTTCTTCACCATCCCACCATATCGCATGAATTAATATGTATATATATATATATATATATATATATATATATATATATATATATATATATATATATATATATATATATATATATATAATGTGTGTGTGTGTGTTAGAGTAGACACACTGATAATAATTATATGAAGACTTCTGCAAACTTTTACAAATGTACATTGGGATGATCTATCCAAGACAAAATTCATGAGAATCTTGCGGCACCCCTAGGCACAGTCTGTGGCGTGGCACCCAGTTTGAGAATCATTCCTAGAAGAGAGAGAGAGAGAGTGTGTGTGTTTCCTAAAAAAAACCTGCCTTTATGATTACAACTGATGTAAATGACATGAAATTACTAAAACAAATATGCTTTAAAACAAATATGCTATAACAGAGCTATCTGTACAGCATATACTGTATGAAATATGTAATTGTGTATCACGTATTTTGTATAATAAAACGGAAAAAGCCAAATTTAGTAACAAAAAAAAAAAAAGGCTTTACTTTTAGCTTACAATGTATGAATATGAACTATTGAACACTGGGTAGGGTGTGATATCCGCATTCTCAAACTGCGGATGCGGATGCAGATGCGGATGCGGGTGTTGCTTTTAATGCTAATGCTGATGTTAAGAAATTGTCAGTGCGGATGCGGATATCCAGTACATCTCTGGCATATATATATCTATATGTATATAAACACATACATTATATTATATATGTTATATATATATATGTATATATATATATATATATATATATATATATATATATATATATATATATATATATATATATATATGTGTGTGTGTATATATATATATATAATGTGTGTGTATGTATCACTGAATCACGAAGATATGGAACGTGATGAATGTATAAATAAAGGCAATCGTCACGGAGGGATAAGGTCAGTTGCCTTTATCTATCTATCTATATAAATATATATGTATATATATAAATATAAATATATGTATAAATATTTATATACATATATACATATATATAATATATATATATAGTTCATAAACTTATATATATATATATATATATATACTAGGTTTACGTTGTACCCCTTCACATCAAAGAAACTTTAAATAAAATTGTGATAACTGAATCTGTTTGAAGAGTATATGGCAAAGCCTGTCAATAACAAGGTCGGTGTGTTGCTTTCATGCGTTGGGAATTTTGCAATCTGTTATAGAGGACCTCATGGATTCTATTAATGGATGCTTTGCAGTTTGTACAGTTGCAGTATTTTTTCTTTTTTTCCTATTTAGCTTTTCACAATTTATTTTTGTTTTTGATGAAGCTACGCGTATGAATTGTCGCATTGCCTATTTTTCTTGTTAAGCATTCCAAGTTTTGCTAAATATTTTCACGTTATCGCTTGTGTTGGTGGTCTGGTGGCTATTCATGACTAATTTTGCACTGTGTTGGAGCTTTTGATGTTTTCTTTATTGTAGATTTACCCAATAACAACAGCTTATTAGAAATTATCTGTTCCATCAGTCTGTTTCTTTTCAATACCTTTGTATAAGAAAGAGAGAGAGAGAGAGAGAGAGAGAGAGAGAGAGAGAGAGAGAGAGAGAGAGAGAGAGAGAGAGAGAGAATATCAGAACAACAGGGGCTTAGGCGTAGATTTAATTTCTTTCTACGTTTAATGACTGTTGACCCTGGCCAGGGAACTTTTATTTACTGACGTTTTGAGCTTTTCTTTTTTTTATTTAACAGCATCCCAGAATTATAATTTTTTAATTAAATCAGTTGACTCATTCTTTCCATTTGTTTAATTTTATGTTCTCTATATCTTTCATGGTGTCTTGTAAGAGCTACCATCCGTATATCATCATTTGTCCTTTACTATTATTTTCTTAATTAAAAATGATCATTACTTTTGGAGTTTTACAGATATCTTTTCTAATATTCAATGCTGGCTTTTTAATTCAGTTATATGTATTAGAACAAATGCCATGATTCTACATAATCACTGCACTCTTATCCAAAGTTAGGACTTTAGGTAATTGCTGTAGCTGGATTTCTTTCATGCGCCACTAGGTTCTTGTGTCATTGTAGCTATCCTTTCCTCAGTACGGATCAGAGATTCAGGAAGTTTGATAAGTATGAATTCAAGTAATTATTACTTGTACTCTCCCATATATATATATATATATATATTTATAAATATTTACGCTGTTCGCCCTCGAACATTTAGGGATAGTATACTCCATCGGCTCCTTCATGGCGAAAAGGGCAGGGCATGGAGGTGACCAGCGCTGCACATCAAATATTCCCACTCACGTTGTATGGTATATGAAGGCAGCATAAGTTATACAACACAAATATAATTGGTTGCTAATAAATTTTTGCCAATTACTAAAGACCCTCAATTTTTCTAGCATTTAACAACAATCAAACAACACGTTTATTCTTAAACGTGACAAAAAAATTTCCAGCGCTGCCAGTTCTTCTCTTACCTGTTAAGCTGGACCTCAGGGCATAAAGATGTCAAACAGCCCGTGCCTCACAAGGGAAGCTCAGTCAAAACACTCACTGACTCATTAAGGAGTCTGTCGCCTTACAAACAACATGGAAGGAAGTCCTCGTTCCCGCATTAATCTTCATCCACAGGCTCGAGAGAAATCGTTCATAGGGTCGTTAAGTACTTTTCTAAAGAAAAGGCAAACCGTGGACCCATTGCGGATATCAGAAAAACACTGCAACGCGCCTCCAGAAGCAACAATGATACCGGAGAGAACAATCAGCAGGATTTGCAAAAGAAGGCAAAAGATACGGAAGAGAGATGCCGGCACAGCAATTTTCCTGGAACGGGAGAAGCATCAACCGAGAACCGTGACAGATGTCAAAATCGACAAGAGCGTTTTACGTAGAACTGTTTTAGACTTATGTATGAAGGAAGTACCGACGCTGATATAATCAAAAGACGCGTTAAAACATAATAGATATTTTTCATCAGGCATGGGTATCATGCAAAGGTATCTTGTATATTGAACGATAAAAACCGATACAAAAAACAAAGAAAAAAACAAATGAAATATTCCGAGTAAATGGCAAAGCTGGAGCTAAGTCTGTAAGAAAAGAAGATATATGAATAGAAAATGTTATGAATACTCTAACTGAAAGAAACGAAGGACCATATTATGAATAGATGGCAAATTAAATAGCTGCCCGTAATCTTATTTACTGTAACCTATGTATATTTATGCAGCTCTCTTATCTGTCTACACACAAATCCTTTTCAGATGCCAATAGCTCTCTCTCTCTCTCTCTCTCTCTCTCTCTCTCTCTCTCTCTCTCTCTCTATATATATATATATATATATATATATATATATATATATATATATATATATATATACATACATATATATGTATATGTATTTAGACACATACTGTATATATACACAGTAAGTTGACAGAAAAACAAGTAAAATTAAAAATGCGGAAGTCCAGTAGCGTGAGATAATCACAAGGAAGGTCCAAAAGAGATTCAATGAGGCCTATATGAAAAAAGAGAGACCTGGAAGAATGGAAATATTTTTCAAGGAGTGTCGAGGCAATAGGGAACACCCAGAGGTATACTGCTCCCAGGAGACATTAACACACGCCAAGGAGGTTAAACCTCCTTTGGACAGAAGCACGATTAAAAGGGTAATGGGAAGGGTAGGCTTTTTAAAAGTCGAGAGAAATACATTTCCTTTCCCTCTCTCCCCTTCCCTCTTCCTTCCTCCACTTCTCCCTTTTCCCCTCCCCACACATCACTGTCTGTCAGTTTTCCTGGGCAGTCTGGGTTGGTCAATCATGTATATATATATATATAATATATATATATATATATATATATGTATGTACATGGCATATATCTATATATATACATACATATATGCAGTATATATATATATATATATATATATATATATATATATATATATATATATATATATATTAAAGATTGTAATAATGTACCTTCTTTCTCAGATTAATTTATATATATATATATATATATATATATATATATATATATATATATATATATATAGTGTATATATATGTATATATATATATATATGTATATATAATATATATATGTATATACATATATATATGTGTATATATATGCATATATATATATATATATATATATATATATATATATATATATAGTTATAAATTATATACATACATATATATATATATATATATATATATATATATATATATATATATATATATATATATATATATATATATGTTATTTATTATATTATATATTAATTATATATATATATATTTATATATATATATATATATATATATATATATATATATATATATATATATATATATATATATATATGAATGTCTTTTCCTGTAATAATTACAGTGTAATATGAATATAAGAAGGCCCATAAAACACTATTTAAACATTGCAACCATTTCAGGCACTTGCTTCTAGCCCTGTTCACTGGTAGAATATGGACAGATGAAATGTTACAAGGGTATATATACAAAGCATATATAGGTGTGGCACTAAGTCTCCGATGGTATGCAGGTTACCGTTTCCTTAGAAGGAGGAGAATAACCAATTCCCTAGTGGTTTTTGGCCTCATGAACTCCCGTAAGGTGGTGCTGTGGCTGAGAGGTGTCGTGCAGAGGTCACACTGATGGAGTGATCCTGAAGGAGCAATGATCCTTATGGGCAGATATACTGTTGTTGGCACTCTGTATCTCAGGTACAGGTGCAGTGGCTTATGATGTGAGGACTGTCTTGGTGGCACTAGGGGACCGGTGTGTTCCGGACAACACTAAGAGGCATTACAAATAAATTGCACTGAAGAAAAGGGCACTCTGCCCTAGGGAGAGAGTGAGCAACGAGTAAAAGGGAAAGGTGTGCACTTCAGTAACCTAGTCATTGGCAGTGCCTCAGATTAGTGGCACTATGGAAGGGAAAACCCTTTGGCTTGCACTCATGGGCAGCTAGTTCTAAGAACTAGTGGCTGCTCCCTGACATGAGTAAAGGAAGTCTGCTTCCTGACATGAGGAAAGGAAGGTTTTGGGGTTGTGCTCAGTGTGTGATTTGGTGCTTGCAGTATACGCAAGTCTTGGACAAGGAAAACCCACTCATGTACGACAGTTAATAACTGTTATTAAATGGTTGTACGTTCTTTCTTCGAAACGCAAGAGAGCTCACTCCACTGGCTGCAACACTTAATATGAAAATAGGTATTGGAGACAATTACAACGAATATGGACGCATATACAAGTTCGTACAGTATGTTTGAATGAGTAAAAGGGAAGAATTGATGGGGGATCTAAAAGATCAAAGTTTTGGGTATAAATGGAAAAAAGGTTATTGCCCTTGGCTTTATGAATTAATGAGTTTATTCTCCAATACTCGCTTGTTATTATTACTATGCCCTTATTAACTTTCTTTGGTGATTATGTAAGAATATTAGAGCTCTCTCTCTCTCTCTCTCTCTCTCTGAGAGTGTATTGGTATTGGAACGTACTCATTGCTTTATTGAATTTACTCTAATTCATTCTTATGATAATTTACTGTGAACAGTTATACCAAGTTACTTTTTAAAATTTACTTTTGGAATTTATGTAATTTAATACGTAGCTCCCATCACGACAAGGTAAAATTGGTGGAAAGGTTTTCCAATTTACTATCGAAAAATCTTTTCTTTAGGTTTTATGTTAGGGTGTGAAAAGAAATGGAATTTCGCTCGTCGAGCGAACGATGAGAAGTGGAATGGGATGCGCGGGAGAAAACAGTTGTGGGCTAATGGTGATGTCACGCATATCATATACAATACTTGATCGGTAATTTACAATTTAGGGAAAAGAACACCAAACTTTTCTGACCGAATGATTAGTACCGATACGCAGGCTCAAATTATTTAACTTAAAACATCGATAATGCCTTTACTTTACTCGAAACATTAAAATAAAAATCTGAACTGGATCTGGCAGTAGCTGTGGTTGTGGGGAGGGTCAGACACTGGACACGCATGCGCCGAATGCTATGCTAAGAGGTGTCACACGTGGTATTTTAAAAAACACGAATTTTCGAACTACACTTCACTGACAAAGGAATTGTACACTTCCTCTGCTGTAACTGGTTTCGAACACCACACTTAGCTAACTGTTCATGGGTAACACGTGCAACAAATCCCTGGCAAAGCACTTCCTAAATTCAGTGTTCTGGTGTCGTCAACACTGCTGCTACACTGCTTCTCACAACGCAGAATTTCACAGGCAGTTATTCTGTGTCGCTAACTTAAGAACTCTTTTGGCGCTCTCATCTTTATTCTATGATAACTAGAAAATTAGATACAAATCACTTCTTTTAAAACACTTCTTCCCTATCTGTTCCTAATGTATCCTTAATATTATAACATTTATAATAATAACCCTCACCTTGTTATCTTTAGCTTCAGTTCTGTCACCTTTTATCTTTTGCCTTGCAAATAATGGAATCGAATTACTTTATGAATTACTTATCCTTCGGTTCGTCTCCCTTCCTAGTCAAGTAATAGTAAAGCTAATTCTCGGTACTAGGAAACCTGGCAAGATCGTCATTGTTATGTTCTGAGTCCGGGTGGAAGAGTTAAATTGAATTTTGAATGTAATTTTGCCTCCTTTAGGGGCCAACACCTAGAACTCAGAACATAGACAATAAATGTAATTTATAGTATGACTTACCTTGAAATTACATCTATTCAAAGAAAATGGGAAGATCGCCTTTCAAACCAGGAGGTTAGATTAAATGAATTTATTTGCAACTAGAAATTAATATGGACATGCTGGCAGTTCACCAGTCATGGCACATGCTTTAAGCCATAAAAAGTATAATTACAGTTAGCAAATAAATAAATCTGAGAAGGCTACAGCCCTACAGAAAGTTTGATATGAATCTTAACACTTAGAGTGAGACTGGCTGATAAAATTATTTTACATTAGCACAACATTAAAGCTTGAGGGGTCTAACACGTGGCCCTTGCAGAATGTCGATTGCAGAAGTGTCTTGCCGTAGCAAGAAGGAATTGAGTCTTCTAAGGCAATTGTTTCACAGGGGCAGGGGGCGAATGCAAAGAGCCAGATAATAGGATTCTGAAAAAGAATTCTAGGTCAGTATCTATTTACACAGAGACTTTCTCCCACATGAAATTAATTATTCACAGTGGATGGAATTATTAATTAGATTTAATTAGCCATGGTAACACTGGTGGGAATGCTCTAATTATTATCACAGAACAAACTTAATTTAAGCTTGGACAAAATCATGAGGGAAAATGTGTGTGGTAGGCTGTGGGAAACAAAGGGACTTTGTTTGGGAGAATAAAAAATTGGAAATACTGAAAATTGAGAGAAATTCGGGAATAGGAACAGAACACTGGCATTATTTGCGACTTCAAGATGTACCTTTTTGCATCTGTGCATGGAGCTTGCTTGCAAAGATGGATTCAGGCTGCAGAAGTCCTGACACATGGCCAGTGGAAGGAGGACAGAAAAGCACCAGCCTTAGTGCTGTTAACCTGAGGACGGCATAATTTATCAATGTGCAGCACCCCAGACCTGGGAACCTTTGAGGTCGGCAAAATAAAAAAAAATCACACCAATGGAAAGAAAATGACACATACATACACATTGTATAAATAAAAATTCTAAAAATTTTCCTTTACCTTCCACGAGAAGTTGAAAATTACTATTTACAACCTGTTGTGGGCCTCATTTACAAGACAATCGTAAATTTTACGGACTTATATATGTTTTTTTCTAATAAATAAGTTTTTAGGATTTTGTAAAATTATTATTACTGCTCACACAGTATCAAAACAGATAAGAAATAAAAGCAGAACAAATTCTGCATATTTGTTGTAAAATATTCTCGAGTTTACGAGAAGGAGGATTCAGTAACTTTTTTACTTTTACATGCTTTTTTTCTAATATTTTCCTCGCAACTTTCTTTGTAAAATTACATATACAACCGACATACTATCGTAAAAGACAAAACAAAAATAACAGCAACTCCCTTCGTGTATATTTACAAGCAGATTTGCAAAAGACTTGTGAGAGAGAGATGGCATCTTTCCACCCTTCAAGTCATAAGCATTACTGATACTGGCCTTAGCTCACGTCTGTATAAAAGCTTGCCATTAGTGAATTTATAGCTCTGTAGGAGTATTGGCACCTTTGTTTCGAATCATTATTACCATAACATTGGTGCGTAATTCTGCTTCACAATGGAGCACAATCCGTCCACCTCCACAAACCTGTTTTACTTCACACTCAAGCTCAATCCGTCCACTAAAGGTTAAGAGTGAAGCAACTTGCACTTTGGAGTTGGGGCATGGAATGAGGACGAGTCAGGTCAGTGTAACCATCAAGGGTGGGCTACTGAGAACTCCTGGCTGTCGGGCAATTTTAGGGCTGCTCTGTACTGAACACGAGGTGGGACTGGGTTAGTGCTGGGAGCACTTAGGCATAAAGTGTACCATGAGGAATAATGGCCTTTGTCCCAATCCCCTGCAGGAGATCGCTGGGGCACCCATCCTGGGCACGGTCACAGTGGGGTTGGAGGCTGTCCTAGGTCCGGATGCAAGGGGGCCAGAGGGGCCCATACCTTTTAGAGGCACTGAGGATTGATGAGAGGAAGGCCTTGAAACGGCTCCCCCTTTAAGCCTGCATTGTGCTTCTAAGTGCCCTGTTTTCTTACAAGCGTTGATCCACCGCTGCACAGCTCAGTTCTTTTTGTAGCACCAGTCAGACCAGATTTGACCTATCTCCTTGGAAAGACCTGGCCATCTTTGCCTCCAGCACTCACGCATAATCTCATATGCCGTTGCTACAGCCTTCCTGACCACCTCAAGGTTTCCCTTGTCACCATTCTCTAAGGAATTTAGAGCATCCTGACCCTTTCAGTCATGTGTTTTGCTAAGATTGTGGTCTTCTGAGTGTCAGTTGGCTTGTACTTGTTGAAGAGGGTTTCCACCTGTTCCAGCCATGCCTCTGGCTCTGCTTCATTCAATTTAGGCATGAGGTTGCTTATGTGTGATATTATGGAGGAAGTGGAGGCCAAGGAGGATTAGTGGTTTGGTGTTGGGCCAGTGCCATGTCACTGCCTTGATTTAATTCTAAGTCAAAGATAAAAATAAAAATTACCGGATTTCTTGACAGTGAATCGTTAAAGAAAGGAGAGATTTTTGCAGTGACAATGATAAACAAGTAAAATGCGCCGCAGTTTCTCGGCATGAGTCGAGTTTTCTGTACAGCATATAATGTTGTACGAAACTCAGCCACAGCCCATGAAACTCTTAGGCGGCCCATGAAACTCAGCCACGGTCGGGTGGTGGCCTGTGTTGTTGGTAAAAAAATTTCATAACAGTGCCAAAAGTATGATTATATTTAACTTAACCTTAAA
>NC_089745.1:69686652-69689152 GCF_040412425.1 Macrobrachium rosenbergii
TACTGGTCTATAATTATATTCATTCCTATATCAACTTTGCTAACCTGTCTAGTTTGGCTTAGGTTTTGCAATCCGGTCCTTCCTCTATTATGAAGGAAGACCCATTTATACCACTGGGTGAAAAATTTACCATTGTGTCATCTGATATACTCGCAGTTTGGTTAGTATCTTGATACCTGTTTGGGTTTGAACTCCTATTCCTTCTAGCTTGTGGAGACTGACTACGGTCTCTACCTCTGCCTCTTGACTGAGATCTATATCTAGGTGTTGAAGCGGGTCTATTTCTGCAGTCTCGAGCGCTATGTCCGGCTCTCTTATGGAAAGGGCAGGTAAGCTATCCTCGACAGTCACTGGCATAATGTCCCTTCTTCTGACAGTTATAACACGTGACTGTTGAAAATCCCCCTGAGTTGTATTACCTAACGTCCTAATTCTGATTCTATCTGGATTCCCTAGAACTATTTTGTCCTCTTTCTTCTTGTCCTATGGTGACTAAAGGTCTGTATACGGGGTTCCCTTCTTGATTTCTACCTAAGATTCTTGCTACTTCCTCTTCGATCTCAGCTATGTCATCTGAAGTCTCCCATTTTCAGGTCATCCTTCCAATAGCTTCGGCTGGCAAACTTCCAATCATGAATGCTAACCTAATAATGGTTTGACATCAGCTACTGACATTTTATCTGTCTCTGCCCATTTAGTGGATGTAACTAAGTGACCCCATTCATTCATATTGTTGTATAGCTGGGAACTCATCCCTTGGTAGCTTCTTTTGTCTGCCTTATAACAGTGAGCTATCCTTGCAAGGCTGATAACGGGATCTGTTTCGCCTACTGTGGAATATACCTTCCTAAAGAACTGTTTCAGTTCTTCCCAATTCTTAAGTCTCTGATATGTCTCGGAATGGACATATCGTTCTAAGTCTCCCCTGCTTCCAGATCCAGATAACTCTTCGCTTCACTGAGTTTTTCGCCATCTGTGCCTATTATGTTATTAAGATGTATGCCTACCTGCTCTATCCAGTTTTCTAAGTTACAGGCACCTGACCTTCTTTCCTTCCGCAAAATTTTGGCTATATGGTTAATTGCATGTCTTTTTATGTGTACCTACAGCTGCAGAGACTGGGCTAGTTGACTGTGTTCCCTATCCATAGTTAAATTATTGGTTTGACTTCTTGTAAACAGGAGTTCTTACACTATTAGTTTGTGCCGATCTCCTCCTGGGCATTTATTCACTAATGACAAACACTTTCTTAACCACTGAGTATAATGGCAGTAATAACAAAGCAAATAAAGTCAACCAGTTCTTAAAATCACAAAAAAAATTCACAAAAGATCATAAACACTTCTACCTTACTTAAAGTAAAATTAATCAATTGCTAAAATATCCCCGAACTTCTAAATTACTGATTGGCGGTGTTAAACAAAACAAAATCCCTTAACTTCCAATCATCCTTGACAGTGCTGGTAAAACAAATAAAGAAATTATCACTCGCTTTAAAAAAAAATTAAAGAAAAAATAATCTTCGAAAAACTTATGATTCTGAACACCTTTAAGCGAACAAAAAAACAAGTTGAGATTTCTCGATCGAAAAATATATAAATTTCAGCTAATGAATGTTACATAAGAAATTACATGCTTAAAATAACCGTAGAATGACACAAATAAAATACAGAAATTATGGGTTAGTCATGCCAAACGTTAAATAAAGTTTAGTAATACCAAATGTTGGATAAAATTTTGTAAAAAGATCTATAGGTGCTTAGTTAAAGAAAGAGAAAAGAAAAAAAAACTCTTGTTGCCAAGTCTATTTAATTTACGTATGAGTTTTGTGTTTTCAAATGAACATCAATACAAGTGTTCCTAGTCGACTTAATTTTGGGTGTTTCTAACTCAAAGAAAAAAAAATTTCTACGTGTGTGTGTGTGACCGTAAGGACATTCTTACTGTGAGTCGCTTTTTTTTCTCGTCTTTCTGCGCGTATTCTCACGGCAGCTTGATTTCGTTATTCGTAGGCTTTCATCCAAGGGTTAGGTTGTTCGTTCGTCTTCTTCTTCGCCTTCTTCTTCAGCGTCCTTCCGTCACTGCGCCTTAGCTGGGGATCTGGCTCTCACTCGGTCACGGGAATCATCGTGGCGTTGACAGGAAAAGGGCCGCTCTCTCTCTCTGGGGTGTAGTCTTCTGCTTTGTCGTAGCGTTGTGTGTGTTGCGTGGGGCGTATTTTATTTCTTCTTTGCAGAGTGGCGTATGTTATGTTTTGTCTTTGGTGTTTTTCTTTGATCACTTGTTTATTCTATTTTCAATTGTTTATCTCACTTCACTGTTTCGCCAACTGTTCGTGATCACTACATGTACACCCGCGGATATCTCACTTAGCTGTTGTAATCTCACCGATCGCCATCGGCTGCAGCTTTTTTTTTTTTTTATCTCACTTAGCTCTTGTTATCCCACCGCTCGCTACCAGCTGTTGTCGGACCCTGTTTCTTTCCTTCAAAGGGCCCAA
>NC_089745.1:69694152-69809152 GCF_040412425.1 Macrobrachium rosenbergii
AACTAGAATTTTACCAATTGCCATTCCCTAGCCTAGTGAATATAAAATATGTTATGTGGAGGATGGCATGATTCATTTTTGCAGAGAGCTATGTTGGGTGATGTAATTTTAGTGATAGGCATACTTGGAGAAACGATGTACAAACAACCCATACATGGAGGATGTTAATATTTATTTTTTTTTTCATAAAGCTAATTTGGAGGATGTGGAAATGCATTTTCTTGACAGGCTAATTTAGAATTCTTTATTGTTTTTGGGAGGCCACAGGTAGATCTCATGGGCTTAGGGTTCATTGCTCATGACTCCAAAATATTTTCTACCTCAAGACTAGCACAGAGCCTAGAATCGGGCATGTATAGAGGCTTTTTGTTGGGAGACAGTGGTTATCCATGCCATTCTTACATAATGACACCATTTCTTGCTCCCAATACACACAAACAAAGACGTTATAATGCTGCGCACATCAAAACTCGCAATCTTATAGAACGTGCCATAGGACTACTTAAAAAAAGGTTTGCAGTTATCAATACCAGTTAGAATAAAGTTGAATAACACTAAGAACATAATAATTGCTTGTGCAGTCCTTCATATTTGTGCCATAACAAACAGAATACCTTTACAGGATGAAGAAAATCTTGAATTGGATGATGCTGATGAACCTGATGTGGGTATCATTGAAAGGGCTGACAATATCCAAGAAGCTCAATGTAGGGCCCACATTGTTGACAGTTTTTTTTATAGGTTGAGAGATTATGTATTTGTTTTGTGTTAATTAGGTTTAAAGTATATTTTTCCAAATTTTGTACATCCCAAAAATGCACCTAGGATGATATTGCAGCTGTTTTGCTTACAGTGCAAGGAACCCTCAGTTCTGGTGATTTGCACTTTAATAACAATAAATCTATAATCTTATCACTTGCATCATTTAAGAACCCTTTAAATATTGAACTGGATAGTGACAACACATTAAACCAAGAATGCTTTTGTCAGAGAGCTACTAGCAGCTGTATGTGCATGGTAAATTGTACCCGATACCAAGAAAATGAAAATACACTTCTTATTGACTTAATGAAATATGAAAATATAACTTACATGTTTGCCTTTAAAAAGGAACACTAATGGATTTATTTTATTTATTTATTTTTTGGTTCATCCTGAAAAAAATATTCAATGGCAAAAGCAATCTAGGGTTAAAAAGAGGTAATTCATTCTAGATTACTAGAATTGACTGAAAGGATAAAGGATAAATATTTTTTACATAAGAAAAGATTTATTCAGGAACTCTTACCATAGTTGTCAATCTGACACCTTGAGAAAGACATGACTGTTGTACTTGCAAGATGAAAATGGTGATAAAAAAAATTTGAATACAACTGTGCTTCAGGTCAAATCAGAACACCATTATTTAGAACTTTACTTATGATGTCTAATACAAATTATTCAGAAACACTAGTTTAAGAATTATATCATAACGGGCTGCCAACGCAAGAGCCAGTGTCCTGCAGAAGGCGAGGGCAATCTTTTAAGTTGATCTTGATTGTATTGTAGAGGTAGCATCATTAGATGAAACACCACTTTCTAATTGTGCTGAGGTTAAAGGCAGTGGCTCCATAATACCTGAAAATAATAATAAATAAATAAATAATTGATCTACTGCACCTTAGATGTAAATCCCTTCTGCAGCACACATATATATATAATATATATATATATATATAGATGTAATATAATATAATATAATTATATACTATATATATATATATATATATATATATATATATATAGATATAAATATATATAATTATATATAATATATACACATATATATATATACAAAAATATATAAAAAATATTTTATAAATATATTATATATATATATATATCCAATATATATATATATATACCTTTATATATATTATATATATATATATATATATTATATATATATATATGGGTATATATATATATATATATATATATATATATATATATATATATATATATATATATATATATATATATATATATATATATATATATATATATATATATATATATATATATATATATAAATAATATATATATATATATATTGAAATATATATATATATATATATAAATATATATATATATATATACTTATATATCCACGAGCCATATATATATTATATTCAGGAAACTTATATATATACATATATTCAATTATCAATTTCAATATATATATCATATATATATATCTAGGCTTAGCTCTTTTTATATGATATATTATATATATATTGTTATATATAATATATATATATATTGCAACTTTCAGTATTAGTTTGATATATATGGGCTCTGATTCGGTTTTAAATGCATGATAAATAAAAATTGCTAAAATTACTTGTGTTAAAATCTTTACTTCTTTAATTACACCGAACATATTCTAGCATAAGTCCTTAGGCTTAAATAAATGCAAAACAATCCCTTATCTTGAAAGATGCTAAGCTGAACATATTTTGGGCACTAAATAGTTTTTATTTTAAGAGGCATGCCAATTATTTGATGTAATTTTTTCAGGCTTATTACTGTCCGTTTTTAAAAAGCTTTACTGAAATCTGGCAAATCAACATATTCATGTCCTTCCAACTAAATGTTCACACTTCTGAACTGAGTATTACAAGTTGCTGGAACCTTTTCACTGAATAATCAGCATTAAAATGTTATCTTAAACCCAGCCATCAATAATAAAAATTGTTATCTTAACCATTTTGGGTCAGGTTCCAAAGGCATTACAAACTTTCCTGACAGGAAGAGTGTAATGGCCATCAAAAAGTTGAAGGTTCACTAGTTTATATATTTCATTCTTGAAAACATCAGAGCACTTACTTATTCTAACATCACGTATGGGCTCTTCTGTTTCATCAACTGGATGAAATGTTTCAATCACATCTTGTCCATGGTTAATTCTTCTGTCATCAGTGATGCAGCTGTGACAAACTCTTCAGAAGACTTTCGAAGAAATGGTGGAGGACCACCACCAGTTCTGCATAAATTCTTCTTGATGGCAGCATCTACCTGCTTCACTCTAGTAAATAAAAAAAAATATTAGAATAAAAATATGTTTCCCCATTGGTTTTCTAATTTATTCTAACGACTGTGACTTTAAAAACGGATTGCAATGAAATTTCAAAATATAACAAAAAACCTACCGTCCTGTGTACTTCTCTTCCACCTCCAGAATAATAAGTTAAAACATCTATCGCATGTTTGAATTCATAAGAAATGTCATTTGAGCATTTACACAAATATTAATGAGCACTTAAGAAAATAAGGTGAGCTTTGTGTGGCTGGAAAAGTGAGCTGCACATTATAAAGCATAATAATACCACCTAAGCTAATATAGTCTAGCCTAAGCAGTTCACATACCTGCCACAATCATCGTAGCCTTGCATACTGGCAGGCATTATGCAGGCTTCAGACATGCTAGCCTACGTGTGAACTCAACTTAAAAAAAAAAGGGCTAGCCTATTTCAGGTGTTATCCTACTCCAAATCATTTGACCACCTGCAGACAACAGCCAAGATCTCAAATGTCAGCCTAAACTTTTATTAAAAACAATCACTTTGCCCAGTTTGCAAGCAGGTATCACACGTTAAAACAGTTTTATAATTTGGAAAACCTCGTATACCCATAAGAAAAATAGCCAAAGTTTTACCATCACTTTTTAAAGTACTAATAAACTGGCTGTAAGCTAATGAATGTTTAGTTTACTTGCAAATCTACCCATTAACAATACGATAATACTACTGTGTGCTCCAGCCCTTCTATCCACCATGAAAATAAATTATAAGACCCTCCACATAGCTATTCTGAACCTAAATTAGAATATTACCCAAATTTCCTAATAAAAGACATTAATAATTAAAAATTCACATCAAATTATACAAACCTAATGCCTGATACACCAACTGCTTTTGTAATAAGCTAGACATTACTAACCTAACCTCTCCTAGAGCACCCATGCTTATTTAGCTGGGGGCTATGCCCCCTCAGACCCCCTATGATTTGGTTAGCCTAACCTTACTTAACCTATTCTAATATGCTCCATTCTATTTATTTGAAGATTAATATATTTATATAATATAATAGCTTTAGATGATAAACTGGTGTTCCCTTGGATAAGCTAGGCTAGGCTAGCCTGATGTGATTATTATTAACAATTTAACAGGCAGCACAAGCCTAGGCCTTCCATAGCCTAAGTTTCTTTTAACCTAACTGGTAGTTTACACACCATTTTGCTCACAGCAGCCTAAAGTTGCCCTGACTACAATTACAAAACAAAAATGCTTTCTTACCTGCGGTTTACATGGTCGAAACAGCGCTTGACTGCATTGATGAACGAGGAGGTTGGTCAGGATACATGGCGTTAAACTTGAGTGTTACATCTCCCCCCCAACGCCTCACGCTTTTTTTCCAAAGTTCTGCTTCCTGTAGATCGGTCGGTGATCACATTCTCATGCTCCTTTATTAAATTAAGAAGCATTAAACGCTGAGAATCAGCTATTGTGGGTGCACGCTCCATATTCCTGTTTAGTTGCTTGCGTATTTCCCGACTCTTTGTTTACATTTTCGCGCGGAACCAGGACAGCAAATATCAAGTAAAAAAAATATACTACAGATATGCAGTATCTTTTCCTAATAAATAGTAAAGACATAAAGACATTTTAATTCAATATCACTGTAATAAAAGAAATTGTCTATGATACTGATACAGTATTGTAATCGTCGATTCCAGGCATTTCATTCCCAGTAACCGCATATGTTGGTAAGCCTGCTTAACCAGCGATGCGATGCGATGAAGTCGAGGGCGTCGTATGATTTCTGGATACCACGATAGTTCTTCGTTTGGGACCATACAACCGCGATCGCCTTCGTATTGACAAATGCGATCGCATGGTTTCTGGATACCAGCCGTGTGATTGTTGCAGCCCCCTCCCAATTTGTGGAGGGTCTGCCCGCTTGCACGTCCTGCAGCGGTACTGCTCCTCCTGAATCTCTCGCGGAGGGGGAAGACCTCTTGGTGGGCCAGCCCTTTGCAATTGGAGGGCTAGGCCTGAAATAGTTTGTGTGTGCCCTTCCGCGGGACCACTTTGGTGGGCGGAAGGTGGAGGTTTGTCACTATTGGGAGTGTTAGATGGGGCCTCCGTGGAGGAGTAACGTGGCTATATGGTGGCGTTGGTGACGGGCTTCCGCAGAGAAGATCCCGACCAACAAGAAGACCACTCCGGGCCGAATTCCACCTACCACGCCAAGGCGGTGGGGTATCGTGCCCCAAGGTGTCATTACCTGGAGTTGGACCGTAGGAACGGTAATGGTGTGGCCCTCTATCCACTTCATTTCCCACGGTTTCTTTCGTCAACCATGGCACCGGCTGGCACTTGGGCCCTAGTGATCAGGCTAATGTCTGCCGCAGTGTCTACTGTGACCGGAAGGGTCACTGGCAGGCTAGTGCTCTGAAGAGGGGCCACCGAGATGAACTGGGTTTCCAGTCTCTCGGGGTAAAGGATCGGTGCGGACCAGCAGCAGAAAATGAAGTGCTGATTAGGTTGACAAATTTGGTGGTGGGGACATGATGTGGACAGGCCGGAGAGATCCAGCATTGTAGTGGCTAGCAGCCCCACAGGATTTAACGGCCTTTTGGATGGGCTCGGTGGCCTGCAGTAACTGTTGGAGGAGAGGGCTGAGCGGATGAATCGGCGGAGTTCTGGCTGGTAGGGTTAGGCTGCTTATTAGTGCCGAGTTTGTATCGGCATTCAGCTTCAGCGTGGTCCCCCTTCTTGCAATAGTTGCACATGGTCTTGCTAGGCAGTCCATTCTTCGGGCGAGTGGAGTTCGAGAGGTAGGCCGGAGGGATGATTCGCTTCTGAGAGGTGCTATGCGACTGATTGAAAGTTTCCCATGAATCAGCCATGCGACAAGCGTCCATAAGTGTGGAGGGCTGTTTATCGTTAAGATATACCGCAAGGGGCCCTGGCACACATTGGAAGAGGTCTTCTAGCATGGTCCGATTGAAGAGATCCTCAAACGTCGTGCAGGCCAGGAGTCGAACCAGCGCGTGCACCGGACTGGGTTTTGTGACATGCCCATTCCGTCCAAGACCAGCCGACTTCCTTGGCAAGACTCGGAACCGTTGTCTCCATTTTTCTGGGGTTATCTCGTAGGCCTTTGTAATGACTCTACGAACTTCTGCCATGTTACCTCTCTGGCTCTTCTCCAGTGGCGAAGCGCTCTGGCTTTTCCCCTCCATATGCTTGGCTAGTATCAAGGCTCTCTCCGTCTCCGTGGTGCTGTAGTTATCGAAAAGAGCCTCGATCTCCTCCAGCCATGCTTCTGGCTCGTCCTCAGTCCACTTGGGGACTAGGGAATTGATGCTCGAAATTGGAGCGTTTGATGCAGCAGGTGTAGGACTGGAGGCTTGCTGTCGAGCCATAGCTTCTGCATTCTCCATTTTGGCTCTTTCAGCTCGAGCTCCTTTCTCCTTGCAGGCTAACTCACTTTCCTTGCAGGCTAACTCATGCTGTCTTCTTCTTTCTTCTCTTTCTCTTCATACATCCTCTGCTGAAGGTTCTTCATACTTACCTCTGCTCGAGATCTTCTTTCTTCCTTCTCCCGCTTGGCCAAGTCGTCCACTTGCTCCTTAACCCAGGTGGTAAGTTCCGAGCCGGTGAGACCTGCGCCGTCCCCAGCCCCAGGAAAGTTTTATAATGCTCTGCTGCCATGGTTCTGGTGGGGAAGGGCGTCTAACCGGGTCGACTGGGCGTACTTGGGCAGCTAATTAGGAAGTGTCTCTTCAATGACGTGGCACCCTTTCAAAGGTAGCACTGTAGTTTGGGTGTGCTGTGTACAGGTCACACTGGTGGCACTCAGTATTCCAAGGCACTGGTGCAGGTTAGGTCTCAGAGGAACTTTCTCTTCTGTGTTCCCTTTTGTTTTTGTTTTATTTATTTTTCTGGATGCTTGCTTGGTGGCACTTATGGTGCCAATGTGTTCCTAGGGACCCTCTACTGGAGTCCAACTAGGCTATATGGGAGGAAAGGCACTCTACACCCCCTGCAGAGTGCAACAATCGAATGAGAGAGAAAGGGAAGGTAGAGAGAGAGAGAGAAGTAAGCTATTCCAGTGATGACAGTGCTGCAAATTATTGGCACTGTGGAATAAAGTGAATTTGGGGTTTTTTTTTTTTTAAAGATCCTCGTGAGTGGCTGGTCCCAGTACCGGCCCCAGTGCTGGCCCCTTCTTTTTCAGAGGGTGAAAACTACTGTTTGCTTCGGTCTGGATAGCAGGCCTCACTCGTGACCGACAGTTTATCACTGTATCGTAATTACTCTTAACTTGTCCTCATCTATTGTGGGACAGAGGTGTTTCTTTTATTTGGTTTATTGTATTCGAATTAATTAGCTTAGTGTCGGCTGTTCTTTCTTTGAAGAGGGTCACGTACACTTAGGTTAGGAATGCTTACTTGAATGACGAGAGAGAGAGAGAGAGAGAGAGAGAGAGAGAGAGAGAGAGAGAGAGAGAGAGAGAGAGAGAGAGAGATTTTCAATCAGCTAATTTCTTGCTGCTTGAGAACATGTAAACAAAGATTTTGTACATGCACAATGGCATGGATCTTAATAAAATTATATAGATGCGTCGTCTTGGCTTCCTTAGGGATTACTTTATTATCTTAATTTTCCTGGGAGCCGGACGTCACAAAAGTTTATCGTTAAAATTTTAAATTCTCTTTATATGATTTTATAGCAGGTATTCGTATAGGAACTTGTTATGGTACTCCTAACTAAGGCCTATCTTTCCCTGCCTAAATTATCTTTTGGTTTTTGTTCATCAAGTCCGTCTAGCTAAGATATTAGGAGTGTGGGTTCGCTATTGAAAAAAAAAAAGAAAATGACCCAAGAGTGGCTCGTGGCAGAGTCTGGTCACAACAGCGGATGACAATAACAAGGTCTTAAGATGGCGGAAAAGTCCCGTTAGGCCTAAATTTCAAAACAACCTCTGGCGAAGGAACCCAAAATGGCGGTCCTCTAGTTCAAACAAATTCAAAACAACCGCGAACAAATAAAGAGGAATCCAAGATGGCGGGTATTTTCCTTTTAACACAAATTCAAAAACAACGCATAAAACAAATGCAGGTATCCAGATTTTACTTTAAATATACCAATCATGCATAGTGTTTTACGTTAAGGATGGAAAACTAAATTACCAAACAACTTTGTCTTTTGTTATCGTATTCTCACCCGGACATTAAACAAAAGAATGAAAATAGATGCTAGCCTGCCTGCGTAAATTTACGTTGTTGAACGGTACCTTTATTGTAAAATTACTATTTCAGTTCATTTGCTACTTCACTGACACAGTTTTGAATGATTCCCGCTATATGCAAACAATAACGATCGGAATTGCCGACGCGATTTCTAAATTACTTTGTGTACATGAAATGGGCTCCGCGATTCTCGGCCTTAGTAACGACTTGACACAATCCGAACACGGTACAATTCGCTTAAACGTTATAAATTAGACTCTGCACCCTTTCCTACCTACACTAATTCTCGCTACACTTGTTATTATAACTATTCTCTTTACTGCTTATTATTATGCCTCGTTCTTTGTTTGGAAGAATGAAATGGAATTCAATATCTGACTTTTATCTTTGGAATTAATGTAATTTTAATTTCCTTTTCTCCAGATTCTTTCTCTAAAATGTACTTTAGATTCTATAAGGTCGCCAATGTTACGTGTGAGTGTCTTGGTTGATCATGTATTATTCAATTTACGTAATTTTTACGGGCCTGCAAACCAAGATTACACGTAACCTGCCACTTGAAGCCAAAAGTTAACCTCAAAGACAGTCGTTAATTAGCCAAAGGTCGCCAGTTAAGGGTTATTAACCTTAACAAAGAATATTTGAGATGAATTTGATTTTAAACATAGCAGTTCTTCCAAACATTCGGACGCTAGGCATACAAAAGCATCGAGATTTAACCTGATTTTGCTTACCCTAAATCCTAGGTATTTTACTGGAATAACAGGGGTTGAAGCTAACAATATAATAATTAGACTTAATCTAGACTTTGTAAACACATATATCCTAAGTGGTGGCTGAAGGGAAGAAAACAAAGAAAAATGTGAAATACAGAAAAGTACTAGTCAATCGACGAAGCTTCAACAAGAATCGGACTTACCGTGAATGTCGAGTCGCTGCGCAAACGAGGACCTCAGGAGTCGTATTCTGGCAGTCTTCCCAATTCACTAATTAAGATAGACGTAGGAGTAAAAGTAATAAAGAACAAAGAATGTCGTTCGGGCACGCACGCAGCGTCACCCTGGTTCAGTGACCGCTGGAATCTCTCTGCCCGACCAACCGTTCCCACCAGAGAAGGCGGGTTCTTGACACACCGCCCCGGGCAATCCGACCTTGACAAAGGCATCGTCGAATGCATAGAATAAAGCTTAAGGGCCACCATAACTAGGGGTCATTGAGCGTAAACCCTCTCTGAGGCTTAGGTCCCTAATGCCCTAGCATATTTTGTTTACAAACTTTCCAGCCTATATGGCGCCATTTGTCTACTACGGCGGTGATTGTTATTTTTGAATTGCCTAGCCCCATGCTGAATTACACGGCAGTGATGTCACCAATTATTGCCCTGGTTGTGTGCAGACATACACTCTTTTACATTTATTAATTTTCCTTCAAATTGATGAGTTATTCCAGAAAGAGATATTAATCATTAGGATCTAAAACCACAGAAACCAAGATCCATGCTTAAAACGATAATTGTTGAACGGGCATTATTTCTCGGTATAATTATTGTTTCTACCTTTTCTTGGCAGCCATATAGCTATATTTAAAAGGTAAACTGTACTAGGAAGCTACAGAAACATAATATTCACAAGAAATATGGAAGGCTTTACCATATTGCTAGAAGCAAATACATGCCATTCTAGTGAAGAAATTGGCCAAAATCTGTCGATACTGGCCGCCATCTGGAAGATTTGGCCCTTAGCAAATTTTTGCGTGGCCAGCGCCCTTTTCTGATAGAGGAACTTTAAAGACGCGTGCAAAATTTCATGCTTGTTTCACTATCTGAACGATTCTTATGAAATATGCGATTATCTGCTGCTATTTAGGGCTAACTCAGTTTCCTTGCAGGCTAACTCATGCTATCTTCTTCTTTCTTCTCTTTCCTCTTCATATTGCCTTTGCTCGGCTTCATACTTCCTCTGCTCGAGTCTTTCTTCCTTCTCCCGCTTGGCCAAGTCGTCCACTTGCTCCTTAACCCAGGTGGTAAGTTCCGAGCCGGTGAGACCTGCCGCCGTCCCCAGCCCCAGGAAAGTTTTATAATGCTCTGCTGCCATGGTTCTGGTGGGGGAGGGCGTCTAACCGGGTCGACTGGGCGTACGGGCAGCGAGTGTCTCTTCAATGACGTGGCACCGCACCAAAGGTGGCACTGTAGTTTGGTGTGCCGTGTACAGGTCACACTGGTGGCACTCAGTATCCTAGAGGCACTGGTGCAGGTTAGATTTGAAGGCGTTCTCTTCTGTGTTCCCTTTGTTTTTATTTTATTTATTTTTCTGGATACTTGCTTGGTGGCACTTATGGGTGCCAATGTGTTTCCTAGGGACCCTCTACTGGGTCCATCTGAGCTATATATGGGAGGAAAGGCACTCTACACCCTGCAGAGTGCAACAATCGATGAGAGAGGAAGGTAAAGAGAGAGAGAGAGAGAGAGAGATAGAGAAGTAAGCTATTCAAGTATTGACAGTGCTGCAAATTATTGGCACTGTGGAATAAAATTAATTTGTTTTTTTTTTTTCTTTAAAAGATCCATAAATCGTGCATTAGTTAGTACCAATCAGTGCCCTCTTCACCAGTGCCCTCTTTACTGATGATTAATGATCCTCACTCTGTGTTGACAATTATCACCTACATTGCTAAGCTATCTCTAACATCTCATGTTGTCAGGACAAGTATTTATTTATTATATACTAGTTAAATTGGCCTAGTGTCGGCCGTTCTTTCTTTGAAAGGTCACGTACATAGGTTAGAATGCTTACTTGAATGACGAGAGAGAGAGAGAGAGAGAGAGAGAAGATTTTCAAATCAGCTAATTTCTTGCTGTGAGAACATGTAACAAAGATTTTATACATGCACAATGCATGGATCTTAATAAAGAGTATAGATGCGTCATCTTGGCTTCCTTAGGGATTACTTTATTATCTTAATTTTCCTGGGAGTCGTCACAAAGTTTATCGTAAAATTTTAAATTCTCTTTATATGATTTTTATACTTGGGTATCTGTATAAGAACTTGTTATGCTCTAACTAAGGCCTATCTTTCCCTGCCTAAATTGTCTTTTGATTTTGTCTAGCTAAGATATTGCGAGGTGGGTTTACTACGAAAAGCAAAAAAAAATTATGCCCCAAGAGTGGCGGGGAGCAGAGTCGAGGTCACAATAACAAGGTCTTTGAGATGGCGGCCAAGGTCCCGTTAGGCCTAAATTTCAAAACAACCTCTGGCGAAGGAACACCAAAATGGCCGTTCTCTCACAAACAGTTCGAACAATTTCAAAACAACCGCGCGAACAGGAGAATCCAAGATGGCGGGTATTTTCTTTTCAAAATAATTCAAAAACAAGCACCAACAAATGCAGGTATCCAGATTTTACTTTAAATATACCAATCATGCATAGCGTTTTACGTTACGGATGGAAAACTAAATTACCAACAACTTTGTGTCTTTTGTTATCGTATTCTCACCCGGACATTAAACAAAAGAATGAAAAGAGAAATGCTAGCCTGCCTGCGTAAATTTACGTTGTTGAACGGTACCTTTATTGTAAAATTACTATTTCAGTTCGTTTGCTACTTCACTGACGGTTTTGGTGATTTATATATGCAAACAATAACGATCGGAATTGCCGACGATTAGTATATTACTTTGTGTACATGAAACGGGCTCCGCGATTCGGCCTTAGTAACGACACAAATTGTGATTCTCTGCTCTCGAGTCACCCTTTCCTACCTACGCTAATTCTCGCTACACTTGTTATTATAACTATTCTCTTTACTGCTTATTATTATGCCTGGTTCCTTGTTTGGAAGAATGAAATGGAATTCAATATCTGACTTTTATCTTTTTTGGAATTAATGTAATTTAATTTCCTTTTTTCTCCAATTCTTTCTCTAAAATGTACTTTAGATTCCTACCGCAAGGTCGCCAATGTACGTGTGAGGGTCTTGGTTGATCATGTATTATTCAATTTACGTGATTTTTACGGCCCTGCAAACCAAGATTACACGTAACCTGCCACTTGAAGCCAAAAGTTAACCTCAAAGACAGTAGTTAATTAGCCAAAGGTCGCCAGTTAAGGGTTATTAACCTTAACAAAGAATATTTGAGATGAATTTGATTTTAAACGCAGCAGTTCTTCCAAACATTCGGACGCCAGGGCATACAAAAGCATCGAGATTTAACCTGATTTTGCTTACCCTAAATCCTAGGTATTTCACTGGAATAATGGGGTTGAAGCTAACAATATAATAATTAGGCTTAATCTAGACTTCGTAAACACATATACAGTAAGTGGGGATGAAGGAGGAAACAAAGAAATGCGGGAAATACAGAAAAAAAGATAAAAGAGAGATGGGCGAAGTTTTGAACAAAAGCGACTTTACCTTAGGACGAACGTTGTGCGCACCAACACCGCCGAGAGGGGGCTTCGCAATTGCTTCTTCACTTCACTAATAGAATAATAGAAAAGAAAGGGGACAGGGCCACCTTCCAGACGTCTGCCCGAGACGGCGGCTAGTTTCTCTAGTCATGCCTTAGGCGTCTATGCTCTGTTAAAAACATTCGCCACGAGAGACAGGTAGAAAGGAAAAAAGGACTTTAGGACCACCTATTCTTAAAGTTGAATATGGAAATTTCTCCTATAGGGGAAAAATGGCTAATGCTACCTATCAACGGACGTTAAAGTTTGAACTAAGAACGCTCCTAGCGTGGAGATAAAGCAATTTCCTGTCTTGATCAGGCTGATACTACTTTATCCTAAATGTTTCTGAGGGCAGAACAGCGTAAATATTTATAAAAATATATATATATATATTTATATATATATATGTATATATATATATATATATATATATATATATATATATATATATATATATATATATATATATATATAACTCTTAATATATATATATATATATATATATATATATATAGATAGATAGATAGATAGATAGATAGATATATTATATATATATATATATATAGATATATATATTGTGTGTGTCGAAGCGTGTGTATCTTGCCATTTTACTTTTTTCTTACTATTTCTAATTATGTTTATAACGGATGAGGTCGCTGGCATTACGTCCCTTTTTTCTTGACCACAGGGCGCTAACACTAATCCACAATAGTATGGAACTGTTACTTGGACCAGGCAAGCGCAGGTCAATCACTGTACCATTCGACTGCAATACGTGCATTATGGAACCATCCCTTGCACCATTTTTAAAATCATTGCTATTTCTATGTACATCTCTCTCCCTTTCCTTTCTCCTTCTTGAAGTTTTATTTGTGCCTTTTCTCGGTGTAGGCTTTAGGTTGGCTGATATACATCAGCTTCCGCATAGAAAATTTCTGCAGGAAGTTTTAGACATTGGTTTTACGTATACGTTTTGTAGCTAATGGTTTTCCTTAGATTCCATTTTATCTTTGTTTAAATATCTTAATATTCCCATCGTCATGCTTAAATATCAAAATGAAAGCAAATGGCGATATTAACAATCACTCATGCAAACGAGTTACTCCATGATGATAATACCATTGCACTATTATTTTGGAATTAGGCCCAATGTCAACATTACAAGCAACTTCGACAAATATGTTTTATCAGTCTTATAATGTATTAACACTTTTTTTGTTAATCTATAGACCGACAACAAACGAGGAAATACAAGGGAGGAAAAATTGGCGTCAGCTGCAAGAGCGAAACCAAGAAAACTTTTCTGTTTTGCAGTCAAAGGAAAACATGATATTTATGCGAAGCATTGTATATACATTTAATACAGTAGACGATAAATCCATACCAGTATCAGTTGTTTGTAGCGCTCTCTGAGTCAAGGGTGAGATCGTTACATACACAAATTAATGTTTTTTTGTGATATGAAGCAGTTGACAGTTAAGGTAGAAGAAACGGGGCTTGCAGGCTACTGAAAAACTGGCAGGTTTTATGCCCATAGCCTGCCAGTTTTCGAAAGTAGGCTGTATTTCTTCTCAACATCAACTACTATAACAATCTGAAAGCATATTAATTGTGCATGTAACTGATACACTTATTAAATCAGATACTAACTACACGCACACACTTTTTTTTTTACACACACACACACACACACATATATATATATATATATATATATATATATATATATATATATATATATATATATATATATATATATATATATATATATATATGTGTGTGTGTGTGTGTCAATGTGCTAATATGTGTATTGTCATGTGTTCAATGAGATTACGAGCACGATAATTTTATAACTTACGATCCATTTCTATCTTAGCGAAAATACATATCAGCATTATGGAAATGTTTAAACCACATACAGGAAAAAGTTAAGTAAAAATACCCTCCAAGGAGGAATATGACTCGGTAGAATTATCCTGCGTTAGACCTTACCACTGCGACGACAACAGCTTTTCCAGAGACTTACTTAAAGGCTCAAGGTCTCTCGAGGATCAGCGACGAGGAACAGCGAAAGCCGGTCAAGTGCCACTCGACGACATTCTCCTCAAGGCTAACCTCTTCTGAGCCGATTTCAACAATTTTGTTGTGTTTTCTCTTATCCCGGAAACAAATTTCAGTTCATTCTTTGAGAGAGAGAGAGAGAGAGAGAGATTAAGGGTCATTCACTGTTATGAGAGAGTTATTATTGATAGATAATGACAAGGGGGACATAGAAATGGGATCATTACGAACAAATAATTGCATTGAGTTGGCAGGCACTGTTATCCAGAGAGTTTGTACAGCTAAATATTGAAAAGAAAGAAACAGAAGGTTTATTACCAGTAAATAATTATCCTGGGTGAGGCAGAGAGAGAGAGAGAGAGAGAGAGATAGATTGACATTGCCCAAAAGCACTTCTTTATTTCCCGTTAATGGATAATCGATAGAATCTCCGCGTAGTAACTTACGCGAAAGAAAAGTTTGCAAATTCGATGTATCTCCTCTGAAGAAGAAGAGAAAAAATATATCGGCGAAATATAGCAAACTCATAAACTTCTTTTCAGAGCTTAAGAATTATCGGGAGACGCGCCGTAGGGTTCGTGTTTTCCAGAGAAGAAAGCGTTTGTTTTTACTGGAGAAATCTGCAAAAACTTCTTTTTTTCCCTTCTATAAATAACATTCAAAATCATAACTGAAGAGGGAACACAGAGATGCCGTGTTTTTATGGCACCTGGGTTTCACTTTAAATTATTTCTGTCTTTAATAATTATCTCACAATATCAGATGGGGAAGTATAAACCGCTTACATATATTACTTATGTGTTGCTTCTGTGTATATTTCTTTTTAAACATTGAGAAACAGTTTGCATATTTTTGGTTTTATCACTTACAAGCGTAATGTTGTGTTTCAATCACACTGGCTATATCAGACCACTATCTGATGCAGATCATCCATAATATCTTAAATTTGCGCCATGATATAATGCTCAGATCTCTCTGTGAGGTTCGCATGGTTTGGTGTCCTGTTTTCACCATCCTATGAACAACGGTCAAATGCTGTTGTACATAAAAGCTGGATGATGTAGACAGATCATCGATGCAGAAACAGTTGATAAACAGATAAAGGAACAAGGTAACTTATCTGAACAATGTTCAAGTAAATAAATAGACGCAAATATGATGCCACACACTCAAATTGGTATAAAGAGGAAATAGAAAAGATAATTACTCAGATGAATGATCAGATGCAGGAAGAGTCCTCAATATTCAAGTAAACAAGAATTTGCCTTTTCCGGAGGTTATGTCTTCTGGCCAGTTTTCTGGTTTGTCTGCTCTGTAGGAGGATTACCCAAGAAGGTAGCTGTAGACTTTTCAGGGTTTCTTATCTGGGATCATTGGATTAGAATTCAGAGATATAGGAAACATAACTTTCTGGGAAAAAGGGACTTTGTTACCTCACCCAGTTGAATTTTGGAGTCTCAAGTGTCCCAAGTTCCTGCTTTGAACGTCATAATCACTATGCTGGCATTCCAGGTCTTAGATTTGAGAGTTCAGACACTTTTACACACTTTCATTTTTTGTTTACTTATTTATTTATTCATTGTTTATTAAATATTTTGGCCTGTTACCTTGCTATTTGTAGCTGATTTAATTTATCCAGCTATTTCCTTGTTATATTTATACGTCCGCATAAACACACACACACATATACTCGTGTATATATATATATATATACAATATATATATATATATATATACCATATATATAATATATATACATATATATATATACATATATATATATATATATATATATATATATATATATATATATATATATATATATATATATATATATATATATATAAACATTACATATACTCTCTCTTATTTGTTGTTCTGATTGTCTGTTTCCACAACTATACATTAATCTCGTGAAAAGGAGTTACATAATAATAATGATAATTACAGCAGGCGTCAGTTATTCTCCATTTGCACTTGAGATTATAAGCTGTCTTCTGTCTCCTCTTATCTCTTCACTTCTACATTTCTCTTAAACAGCTTTCAGCAGGAGTAAGCGAGTCCTTGAAACTAAGTGAAATCTGCCAACTTTCCATCTGCCTTCGGATGCATCAGGGTATGAAACTGGAGTAAGCTCCTAACGTTACAATAGGTGGAAATTGTTTCACGACCACTTTCCATAAACGAAAAAGTTCATTCAAGTTCATGCAGGGAAATCAGAATTGGTTAACTCTCTCTCTCTCTCTCTCTCTCTCTCTCTCTCTCTCTCTCTCTCTCTCAAAATTTCATCAATTTAGTAGTGCCGTGAGACCGAATAGTTCTCAGACGGATGCCTGCTTTAGGGTTATCTGCTGGAAAAGCAAAAAATTGTTCGCAAAATATGCGGTTGAGAAATTTACAGATTGTGAAGGGAAATTTTGTTACGTATGATAGGGAAAACTTTCATTTTAACTAATAGTAGATTGCGACGATACATGTGGAGATGAAATGAAATATTTATTCGTATCTGTATACAATGCAATTCATTATTGATATACAGTGGTAATCATTTGATCTCCTCCTCTTTGTATCGACGCTCAGGTAAACTAAGTACCGGAGGTATTCTAATGTTACGTATCCTGTTTACTTATAGCACAATATACCCACACACACATAAAGTTTACCTCTTTCGTGTGCGGGTGTAGGTTCGGATCCTGCTAGTGAAGTCAAAAATTTCTTCATTTGGCTCTTCACATTTTTAAGATGGCATTGTGGTAATTACAATTACATTACGTATCCGGTAAAATGACTAATATAGATTATATATATATATATATATATATATATATATATATATATATATATATATATATATATATATATATATATATATATATATATATATATATATATTCCCATTAATGTTGAGATTTATCTCTCAACTGCATCTGTTTTCTGGACTTACAATAGCAATCTTCTATAGATCTTAGCTGTTTACAGAAACTTTACACGATCTTAGGTCGCCTTTTCGACCTTCCCGTGGGAGATTTATGCAAATGAAATGACCCAGACGTTTGCTATCCCAAAATAACTGGAAGTGAACATGAAGGGAATTATTCAGATTTTGTTACGACTGACAGTATCATAGTAATGGAAGTTATTGAGGCGGTAGGATATGTAGCTAAAGTATTATTGATAAAAGGAATATTGTGAACAGAAATGTTCTATTTATCTAAAGATCGAGGAATGATAGTCGTTGCAGTAATAGCAGCAGTTGTTGTAGTATTGCAAATAGTAGTAACAAGAAATATAAATGTCGTAATCTTTTTCGTTTAAAACTAATTTCTTTCTGTAATTTCTGAAGGAAGTAGTTTATCTTTTATATTTTTCATGAATAAGCCAATTAAGTGTTGGCACTAGTATCAGGAACTGTAGCAGTACTTGCAATGGTGAAAATAGTAATAAAATATTAAACATAAATACCCGGAATTTTTAAAATCAATATTGCTGTTTCTTGTGTGAATCTTTCAGGCTCTCTGGTTGTCTTTACCTACTATTTAGGGCTTTTACCTGCTAATTACGTCCTTTCACCCACTACATACGTTTCATAGTTTTTACAGAAGAATTTCAATTGGAGTAAAATTCATTTATGAAGAGAGAGAGAGAGAGAGAGAGAGAGAGAGAGAGATGCATGCCTTTTATTTAGACCACTAGAATAATTGAAATTCAACTGCCTAATAACATTCCAGAGAGCAAGGGATCTCTCATTCATTAGGAATACCGTAATGAAGTTTCGTTATCAGTAGAGATTAATATTAACTGAACTGTGATATCAATTGCAGATCATTAAATCATTCCTTTCAATGTCTGGTAATTAAATAATTTGATTTTATACCCTTGGTAACGAAAAATAATTGCTTTTGTTTTTCGTTGCTTTTATGAAAAGTAATGGTGCATAAATGCCTCCGCTTTTCTCTGTGTTATATCTCCGTGAAGAATAGCAGTATTTGGTTGCAGATATTTCAGCAAGAAAATGTATCTTGTAAATGCCAAATAATTTTGAGCAAGTTCATTGTATAAGATTATGCTCATGGATAAATGGATTACTAAATGTACTATTTAATATTACCCCCAGAAAGATTGTTATGAAACAATGTTAAAAATATAACAATTATTAAGATATATTTAGACGTAAGAAAGAGTCATTTATGCATTTATTTGCCAACGTATATTTTCCTCTTTCCTTTTTCGTCTGAGTGTTTTGCTTTGATGCTCTGATTCCACACTTCCTAGTACCGGTACGAGCATCAGCACCAGTACCAGTAGCATTACTAGTATTGGAACCAGAGAGATGAAAAAACGACTCTGCCTCAAGTGAGCGAAAGATTTCACTTTTGCCTTCCGTGGAAAATTGGCCTCACCCAAACCTAGATTCATTTTGCCAAGGAACTGGAAATAAAATTTGCACAAAAATAACAGGCCTTTCGAAACCCTTTCTGGAGAGAATGAGCGAGAATGACTCATAGTTCAGTAAGTGCATGTCATGTCAAAAAAGTAAACTAATATTTGGAGTGATTTTGCAATTGCTAGGTCTTCTAATTTGAAAGGTACATTATGTTGCTCTACATTTTCTTGTTCGAGATTTTTCGGAAATTTAAACGTGGAGCTGTTTTATACCTTAGGCTATCTGTGTTACACACAGAAAAATGTATGAATAAACAATGTGTTTTCCAAACAATGGAGACCCTGAAGGCATTGCTGCTCATTAACTCTTTAGGTGAAACGAATGAAGACCAACTGAAAGCCGTTACCACTTGCATCAGACGTAACCTCTGTTGCAAGGTAACTCATTAGGCAGAGAGAGAGGCGATTATCTTCCACTGGTCCCTTCTCTTGTATCCGGTACAAGCAATTATATGGCCATCTCCATTAAACCCCCGCAGTTAAATATATATGTTTTTTTTTTTCATATCTCAATCGCAAAATTCCTTGAGTTTTGTGGTTTTCACGAGTGAAATATTTATGCAATAATATATTGGAAAGTAGCTCATACTGTGGCCTAGGGAAATTGTTGTCTAAAACTTTTTAGAATACAGTGTGTAGTCTGAAACTTTTCAGAACACAGTGTGTAGTCTGAAACTTTTCAGAACACAGTGTGTAGTCTGAAACTTTTCAGAACACAGTGTGTAGTCGGAAACTTTTCAGAACACAGTGTGTAGTCTGAAACCTTTCAGAATACAGTGTGTAGTCTGAAAGTTTTCAGAACACAGTGTGCAGTCTAAAACTTTTCAGAATAAAATTGTAGTACTGTAGTCTGAAACTTTTTCCAGAAAAAAAAGTGTAGTCTGAAATTTTCAGCAAAATGTAGTCTGAAACTTTCCAGACAATTTGAAAATAGAAAAGAAATAAAAATATCTGGAAATTCCTACGAATTCTTTAGTTCTTTCCCCTCCATCGTCCTTGTCCTTCTTGGACTCCCTCTTCTTTTTCTTCTGGTTGATTGAAAGAGGAGTTTTCCACTCCATTCCACTCCTCCGAAGAAAGGAATTCTGACTCCTTTAATTGAAGAAAATCCCCAGAAAAGCGAAACCTGCCTTCCCTGCAATTCAAGTTAATTTAGCTGCAACGACGTTTGAATTTTAAGGTCAACAGGTCCCTTTGTCACTCCTTTTGGGTATGATATAGCTTTCCTATTAGTTATAATTGTTAGTAATTATTCAGATTCTTACGTTGAAAATTCACAATAATAAATATTAGAGTTTTTAGTATCTTCTTTTTAAGTATCTTCTTTTATAAGTATGACTACATCAGGATGTAATATTCATAGACATTTAAATGTGGACATTAAATTAAATGTATCCTTAAACATGCAAATATCTGTTTTCCTCACATTTTTTTGTGTAACTCGGCAGAAACAGCTGCACGGATGTTACACGAAAAAATAATGAGAAAAGCAGGTATATTTACATGTTTAAGTTCCCATTTAATTTGTGTCACATTTAAATGATCTATGAAATAACCCATCTGATAATAGTCATACTTATAAGAAGATAGCAAAGAAGATACTAAAAAACTCACAATGACTGTGTGTAATTTTCAACGTAGAACAACGATATAACTAATAAATATATCACTGCAAAAGGAGGACAAAGCGTTGACTAAAATTCCTCGAGCATCGTTGCAACAAATCAACGGTGCAGGAAGCAGTTTCACTTTCTGAGATTTTCACAATGAAGGTTGATTCGCTGGAGAGATGGAAAATCCTTTGCGAAAGGAGAGCAGTCATGGCCAAGTGGAGAAGCTGTGGAAATCATGAATACTCCCGAATATATCTATTCCTTTTTTGTTATAAAATTGATATGAGATCAGACATTTGCTGAAAATGAACTGCGGAAAGTTTCGAACTATTGCTACAATTTTATTCTGAAAGAAAGGATACAGACTGCACGCGTGTTCTGGCTTTCGGACTACGCGCTGTTCTGAGGTTTCGAACTTGCACTTGTGTTCTGAGTTTTCCGATACGTGTTCACGAAGGATTTCGAGCTACGCGTGTTCTGAAAAGTTTCGAACTACCTTGTCGTTGCGAGATCGAGCACTGTGATACAAAGAAGTTTTTAATTTCTTTCTCCCTAGACCTTACAGTGTATATTTCCAATATGTTATTGCATAAATATTTCACTCGTGGCAAAACTCAAGGAGGTATGGCGATGAAAAAACGCTATGCTGCGGGGGAGTGGCTGGAAGATGACCATACTAGTGCTTGTACCGAATGAAGAGCCGGTGGAAGATGTCGCCTCTCTCTTTTGTGAGTTGCCTTGCAACAGAGGTGCGTCTGTCAACATTAACGGTTGATGGCTGCTCATTCCGGCACCAGTTCATATTCGTACATTTTCTGTGTAACACGATTAGCTGAAGTAGCAAACGCTCACCAAATTTCGAAAATCTCCGAACGAAAAAATGTGAAACAGCTATCTTTCAGAACAGAAGACCTGTGCGATGCAAATCACTAAACTATTAGTTTACTTTTGGCACTTGTTGTGCGCTTACTACTGAGCATGGTCAATAACCGTCTCGAAATTTCGAAAGGCATATTTGTGCAAGTACATTCCGGTCACTGGCCAAATAATGCAGGTTTGGGTAATTACACGAGCCAAGATGATACTAAACCATATTTGAAATTTCTCTTCTACAGTTCCAATGCTAGCTTACCGACGCCGGTGGCGATATTATTTTAGAGTGATCAGGCATCAAGCACAAAACACTTCAGACGAAAAAGGAAAGAGAAAATATACGTTGTATAAATAAATGCGTATATGTTTCTTCTTACGTCTAAATATATCTTTAATGTTATTATATTTTAACATTTCATAACAATCTCTGAGGGCAATAATAAATAATTGCGTTGTGTCCCATTTATCCATGAAGTATATTGCTACAATGAGCTTGCTCAAGTAGGCATTACAGACGCTGCACAATGTCTGCAATAAATCTGCTGTCCTGGAGATATAACACAGAGAAAAGCAGGTATCTTCGTGCACCCTGTAAACAACGAAAACAAAAAGCAAATATTTTCGTTGCAAGTATAAATCAAGTCAGTGCCAGTGAAGTAGTTTTGTGATCTGCGCAAACGTCACAGATTCGGTGTAATCTCTGCGATGGCACGAAACTCGTACGATCATTCCTAATGGTGAGAGATCCTGGTGTGACAGTTGAGCTATTATTCTAAGTCTAAATAAAAAGGCATCTCTCTACTCTCTCTCTCTCTCTCTCTCTCTCTCTCTCTCTCTCTCTCTCTCGCATAAATGAATTTTACCCGTAATTGAAATTTCTTCGTAAAAATCATGAAACGTATGTAGTGGGTGAAAGGACGTAATTAGCAGGTAAAAAGCCCTAAATAGTAGGTAAAAAGACAACCAGAGCCTGAAAGATTCGGTTATCAAGAAACAGCAATATTGATTTTAAAAATTCCGGGTATTTATGTTTAATATTTTATTTTATTTTTTACCATTGGTGAAGTACTGCTGCAGTTCTGATACTAGTGCCAACATGAATGGCTTATTCATGAAAAATATAGATAAACTTCACTTCCTTCAGAAATTACAGAAAGAAATTAGTTTTAAACGAAAAAATTACGGCATTTATATTTCCTGTTACTACTATTTGCACTACTACAACAACTGCTGCTATTGCTGCAACGACTATCATTCCTCGATCTTTAGATAAATAGAAAATTTCTGTTTCACAATATTCCTGTTATCAATAATACTTTAGCTACAAATCCTACCGCCTCAATAACTTCCATTACTATGATACTGTCAGTCGTAACTAAATCTGAATAATTCCCTTCATGTTCACTTCCAGTTATTTTGGGATAGCAAACGTCTGGGTCATTTCATTTGCATAAATCTCCCACGGGAAGGTCGAAAAGGCGACCTAAGATCGTGTAAAGTTTCTGTAAACAGCTAAGATCTATAGAAGATTGCTATTGTAAGTCCAGAAAACAGATGCAGTTGAGAGATAAATCTCAACATTAATGAATATATATATATATATATATATATATATATATATATATATATATATATATATATATATATATATATATATATATATATATATATATATATAATTTATTAGTCACTTTTTACCGGATACGTATGTAATTGTAATAACCACAATGTAAATACCCAAAATGAAGAGCCAAATGAAGAAATTTTTTGACTTCACTAGCAGGATCCGAACCTACACCCGCAATATCAGAAAGGTAAGCTTTATGTGTGTGTGGGTATATTGTGCTTATGTAAGTAAACAGGATGCACGTAACATTAGAATACCCTCATTCACTTAGTTTACTCGAGTTACTGACAAGAGGAGGGGAGATCAAATGATGATTACCACTGTATATCAATGAATTGCATTGTATACGAATGCGAATAAATATTTCATTCATCTCCACGTATCGTCGCAATCTACTATTAGTTAAAAATGAAAGTTTTCCTATCATACGTAACAAAATTTCCCTTCACAATCTATGATTTCTCTCAACCGCATATTTTGCAGACAATTCTTGCTTCTTTCAGCAGATAAACTAAAGCAGGCATCAATCTGAGAACTATTCAGATGTCACGGCACTACTAAATTGATGAAATTTTGAGAGAGAGAGAGAGAGAGAGAGAGAGAGAGAGAGAGTTAACCAATTCTGATTTCCCTGCATGAACTTGAATGAACTTTTTCGTTTAGGGAAAGTAATCTTGAAACAGTTTCCATCGATTGTAATGTTAGGAGCTTACTCCAGGTTCATACCCTGATGTATCGGCTGGCAGGTGGGAAGTTGGCAGATTTCACTTAGCTTCAAGGGCTCCTTTAATCATGCTGAAAGCTGTTTAGCAGAAATGTTGATGGGAAGAGATAAGGGGAGACAGGAGAAAGCTTATAACCTCAAGTGCAAATGGAAAATGCCTGATGCCTGTTGAAATTACCATTATTATTTTGTATAACTCCTTTTCATGAGATTAAATGTACAATTGTGGAAACAGACAATCAGAACAACAAATAAGAGAGGAGTATATATATATATATATATATATATATATATATATATATATATATATATATATATATATATATATATATATATATATATATATGTATATCTATATATGTATATATATATATATATATATATATATATATAGTATATATATACACGAGTATATGTGTGTGTGTTTATGCAGGACGTAAATATAGAAATAGCTGGATAAATTAAATCAGCTACAAATAGCAAGGTAACAGGCCAAAATATTTAATAAACAATGAATAAATAAATAAGTAAACAAAAAATGAAAGTGTGTAAAAGTGTCTGAACCTCAAATCTAAGACCTTGGAATGCCAAAGTATAGTGATTATGACGCAGTTCAAAGCAGGAACTTGGGACACTTGAGACCTCCAAAAATTCAACTGGGTGAGGTAACAAAGTCCCTTTTCCCAGAAAGTTATGTTTCCCTATATCTCCCAGATTTAATCCAATGATCCCAGATAAGAAACCTGAAAGTCTGTAGCTACCTTCTTAGGTAATCACTCCTACAGAACAGACAAACCTTGGCCAGAAAGACATAACACTCCGGAAAGAGCAAATTCTTGTTTACTTGAATATTGAGGACTCTTCCTGCATCTGATCATTCATCTGAGTAATTATCTTTGTTTCCTCTTTATACCAATTTAGTGTGTGGCATCATATTTTGCGTCTATTTATTTTACTTGAACAGTGTTCAGATAAGTTACCTTGTTCCTTTATCTGTTTATCAACTGTTTCTGCATCGATGATTTGTCTACATCATCCAGCTTTTATGTACAACAGCATTTGACCGTTGTTCATAGGATGGTGAAAACAGGACACCAAACCATGCGAACCTCACAGAGAGATCTGAGCATTATAATGTACATGCAAATTTAAGGGATTATGATGATCTGCTTTAGATATCGGTCTGATATAGCCAGTGTGATTGAAAGACACAACATTACACTTGTGATAAAACCAAAATATGCAAACTGTTTCCCAATGTTTAAAAGAAATATACACAGAAGGAACACATTATAATATGTAAGCGGTTCACTTCCATCTGATATTATGAGATACAATTACAAAGACAGAAATAACGAAAAGGAAAACCCAGGTGCCATAAAAAAACGGCATCTCTCTGTTCCCTCTTCAGTTATGATTTTGAATGTTATTTATAGAAGGGAAAAAAAAAGAAGTTTTTGCAGATTTCTCCAGTAAAAACAAACGCTTTCTTCTCTGGAAAACACGAACCCTACGGCGCGTCTCCCGATAATTCTTAAACTCTGAAAGGAAGTTTATGAGGTTGCTATATTTCGCCGATATATTTTTTCTCTCCTCCTTCGGAGGAGATGCATCAGATTTGCAAACTTTTCTTTCGTGTAAGTTACTACGCGGAGATTCATCGTTATCGTGGGAAATAAAGAAGTGCTTTTGGGCAATGTCAATCTATCTCTCTCTCTCTCTCTCTCTCTCTCCCTCTCTCTGCCTCGCCCAGGATAATTGTTTACCCGTGACAGAGCCCCTTTCTGTCTCTTCTTTTCAATATTTAGCTGTACAAACTCTCTTATAACAGTGTCTGCCACTCTCTCTCTCTCTCTCTCTCTCTCTCTCTCTCTCTCTCTCTCTCTCTCTCTCTCTCAATGCAATTATTTACTCGTAATAATCCCATTTCTAAGTCTCCCTTTTCATTATCTATCAATAATAACTCTCTTATGACAGTGAATGACCCTTAAAATCTCTCTCTCTCTCTCTCTCTCTCTCTCTCTCAAAGAATGAACTGAAATTTGTTTCCGGGATAAGAGAAAACATAACAAAATTGTTGAAATTGAGCGAAGATGTTAGCCTTGAGGAGGAGTAAATCAGTGACCGGCTTTCGCTGTTCCTCGTCGCTGATCCTCGAAGACGCTTGAGCCTTAAGTAAGTCTCTGGAAAAGCTGTTGTCGTCACAGTGGTAAGATCTAACGCAGGATAATTCACCAACGCATATTCCTCTTTGGATGGTATTTTTACTTTACTTTTTTCCTGTATGTGGTTAAGCATTTCCATAATGCTGATATGTATTTCGCTAAGATAAGAAATGGATCATTGTTATAAAATTATCGTGCTCGTAATCCACAAACACACACACACACACACACACACACACACACACACACATATATATATATATATATATATATATATATATATATATATATATATATATATATATATATATATATATATATATATATATATATGTGTGTGTGTGTGTGGTGTGTGTGTGTGTGTGCGTGTGCGTGTGCGTGTGTGTTTGTGTATCTGAGCCAATGGGTGTAATCGTTACATGCACAAATTAATATGCTTTCTGTGATTGATATGTAGTAGTTGACAGTTGAGGCAGAAGAAATGGGGCTAGTAGCCTACTGAAAAACTGGCAGGCTATATGTAAGTATATATAAAACCTGCCAGTTTTCAATTAACCTACAGCCCGTTTCTTCGTAACTGTCAACTGCTCACTATCACAAAAAACATTAATTTGTGCATGTAACGATGTCTTGACTCGAATAACGCCCTAAACAACTGATACTGGTATGGAATTATCGTCTACTGTATTAAATGTACATGAAGAATGCTTCGCATAAAGATCATGTTTTCTTTGACTGCAAAACAGAAAAGTCTTCTTGGTTCGCCCTTTTTTGTGACGCCAATTTTCCTCTCTTGTATTTCCTCGTTTGTTATTTGGTCTGTAAAGGACGAATAAAAAAAAGTAAGTTAATACACATTATAAGACTGATAAAACATTATTTTGTCGAAGTTGCTTTGTAATTTGTTGACATTGGGCCTAATTCAAAATAATAGTAATGGTATTACTGGTCATGGAGTAACTCGTTTGCATGGTGCTTGTTAAGATCTGCATTGCTTTCATTTTGATATTTAAGCATAAAGATGGGAATATTAAGATATTTAAACATAAAGATAAAATGGATTCTAAGGAAAACCATTAGCTACAAAACGTATACGTAAAACTAAGGTCTAAAACTGCCTGTAGAAATTTTCTATGCGGAAGCTGATATATATCAGCCAACCTGAAGCCTACACGAGAAAAGCACAAATAAAACATCAAGAAGGAGAAAGGAAAGGGAGAGAGATGTACACAGAAATAGCAACAGATTTTTAAAAATGAAAAGGTGAAGGATGGTTCCATAATGCACGTGTATTGCGGTCGAATGGTACAGTGATTGACTCGCGCTTGCCTGGTCAAGTAACAGTTCCGGCCTATTGTGGATTAGGTATTGGCGTTCCTTTGTGGTCAAGAAAAAGGGACGTAATGCCAGCGACCTCATCCGTTATAAACATAATTAGAAATAGTAAGAAAAAAGTAAATGGCAACATTACACACACACACACACATACATATATATCTATATATATATCTATCTATCTATCTATCTATCTATCTATCTATCTATCTATCTATCTATCTATCTATATATATATATATATATATATATATATATATATATATATATATATATATATATATATATATATATATATATATATATATATACATATATATATATAAATATATATATATATATTTTTATAAATATTTACGCTGTTAAGCCCTCGAACATTTAGGGATAATTAGTATCAGCCTGATCCAAGACAGGGAAATTGCTTTGTCCCACGCGCTAGGGCGTCTTCAGTTCAAACTTTAGCGTCCGTTGAAAAGGATAGGTAGCATTTAGCCATTTTTTCCCCTAGGAGAAATTTCCATATTCAACTTTAAGAATAGATTGGTCTAAGTCCTTTTTTCCTTTCTACCTGTCTCTCGTGGCGAATGTTTTAACAGAGCATAGCGCCCTAAGGCATGACTGTAGGCCTGTTTGACCAGGCGGTCGAGAACTGAGAGAAACGCGCGTCTCGAACAGTTTTAATTGGCCCTGTCCCGCTTTCTTTTCTATTATGCTATTAGTGAAGTGAAGAAGCAATTGCGAAGCCCCTCTCGGCGGTGTTGGTGCACACAACGTTCGTCCTAAGGTAAAGTCGCTTTTTGTTCAAAACTTCGCCCATTCTTTTATCTTTTTTCTGTATTTCGCATTTCTTTTGTTTCCTCCTTCATCCCCCACTTACTGTATGTGTTTACGAAGTCTAGATTAAGCCTAATTATTATATTGTTAGCTTCAACCCCATTATTCAGTGAAATACCTAGGATTTAGGAGTAAGCAAAAATCAGGTTAAATCTCGATGCTTTGTATACCTCGCGTCCGAATGTTTGGAAGAACCGTTGCGTTTAAAATCAAATTCATCTCAAATATTCTTTGTTAAGGTTAATAACCCTTAACTGGCGACCTTTGGCTAATTAACTACTGTCTTTGAGGTTAACTTTTTGGCTCAAGTGGCAGGTTACGTGTAATCTTGGTTTGCAGGGCCGTAAAAATCACGTAAATTGAATAATACATGATCAGCAAGACCCTCACGTAACATTGGCGACTTGCGTAGAATCTAAAGTACATTTTAGAAAGAATCTGGAAAAATTAAGTACATTAATTCCAAAAGATAAAGTCGAATGTTGAATTCATTTTCATTCTTCCAAACAAGGAACCAGGCATAATAATAAGCAGTGAAAATAGTTATAATAACAAGTGTAGCGAAATTAGCGTAGGTAGGAAGGGTGACTCGAGAGCAGAGAATCTGGTTTATTATCGTTACTAAGGCCGGGTCGAACCCGTTTCATGTACCTGAAGTAATATACTAATCAGCGTCGACAATGCCACCGAGATTAGGAAGGCCGCATGGGTATTCCCTAAATCGGTGAGGTCAGCAATAGTTGACTGAAGGAGGACCATAAATGGCTATTGAAATGAGAACACCAGCGATGAATTATCTCATTGGCCACTCTTGTCTGTAAACCTTTTCTGTTTCCAACCCCATCGGCGACCTGAAATAGTCAACTAGCAACCAATACTTAATTCAATGCTTACGTGAACGGAAGAACTCTATTTATTTTCATAAAACGAGCCAAAATCGCACCTACTCACTCTGAAGATGGACGCAGGGAGTTTCGCTAGTGAGGCGAGGCTGACACTATTTCACAAAGAGGACCCAAACACAGAGGAACTGAACGTAAATGCGGGTTTGAATACCACCAGGCAAGATATTATTTTTTATTTTTATGTCCCGTTCGGATTCAATGTTTATATGAGTAAGCTTATTCAGAAATGTGATGTAACTGAAAAGCTAAGAGGTCTTTGTTGCTCAATATGAAAAATTAATAATAATAAATTTCTCTTATCCAAATTCCAAACGGCAACGATACTCGTTAACTGAAACTTGCCCTCTCCTCCTGCCCTCTCCTCCTCCAAACCCAGCCCAATGATGACAGCGTGATAACTTACAAAATTAGATAGAAACAAATGGTTATCTTACAGTTCATTATGCTTACCAGAACGCTTGAAACTGAAAATGTAACCATACCTGAGTAGAAAAAAGTTATGATAAACTGAACCTCCATTATGTGGAAAATCGCTCACTTTTCGATTCTCATTTGGCCCACATTTCATTAAGTCAAGTCCCTTATGCTCCTTACCATAAATATAGTCCTCGTGTCCCAGGATATGCCTCTTACTACAAAGCTAACTGCGTCGCTGTATGAATTATAGAGAAATTAGACATTATGAATATCTAATGAGAGAGAGAGGGGGAGAGGCGGAATGCGGATCATCCTTAAGGAATCTTGATATTCAAATTAGGTACGATATATTCAAGCCAGCCACATTTATTAACCAAGAATTTGGTTGAAATAGGAATGAACTGTCAATTCCAGCGTTATGGAAATAGAATGAATAAGTTACGGATTTCTTAAATATACGTTTTTTTTCCACGGAAGAGTAATGTATTAAGCGGGTAAAAAAAATCAGAAAAACACGGTGACACTGTGTCCTTCAGAGAACTTTAGATCTAAAATGAGAATTTTTTTTTTAAATGAACTTTTCTGAACTCACATCTTGAATCAACCTCGACATGATTTAGACAGCCTATTTTTGACTCGATACCCTCAGCGTGAAAGCAGGAGTAACAAATGGACTGTCACCTGCTTTTCAGAGAGAGAGAGAGAGAGAGAGAGAGAGAGAGAGAGAGAGAGAGAGTTAGAAACGATAAATTTGTCCGATACAAAACGGAAGCTCATAATTAAAAATCTACGCAACCATCCCCTTAGCCATACTGAGAGAGAGAGAGAGAGAGAGAGAGAGAGAGAAGAGAGATACATTACCAAAATGGGGCGCCAAAAGCAGGTTCTGGTAAAGGCAGAGGTAAGGACCAGGGGAATGACCTCCTGGAGGTCTTGTTACTGCCCACCATTTATCTCCATGCTGGACCGACGGTTGATATTATGCTGAAAAGTTCATGTCTGCACCAAAAGCTCCAGAGCCGTTTTTTTTTTTTTTTTTAACCATTCCCTTTCTGTCTACTGAGAGGGAGAGAAGGAAGAAATCAAATTTACTCATATATATATGTATATATATATATATATATATATATATATATATATATATATATATATATATATATATATATATATATATATATATACATATATATATATAAACCCGAGAGGTTCAGTAGGAGAATAGGTACCAGCCCTCAGGCTTGGGAGTTAAACAGTGGGCCTAGCGACACACTGGCCGTGTCATAATCATTGGGACCTGTCCCCACTGGCTTCAATCGGCCTAAGAAACAGGAGCCTATATGTGTATATATATGGATATATATATATATATATATATATATATATATATATATATATATATATATATATACACTGTATGTTTATATATTTATATATAAATATACGCATACATACAGTATATATATATATACTCCTTGATATATATATATATATATATATATATATATATATATATATATATATATATATATATATATATATATATATATATATATATATATAATACATATATATGTATATATATATTTTTATAAATATTACTGCTGTTCGCCCTCAATGTATTTCTTTGTAGTTCTATCAGAGGAACCAACGTCCGTTTTGGCCAAATCACGTAGGCAAGTTTAAATTATAACGTTCACGTGGAGAAAGGATAGGTAGCATTTAGGCATTTCCCCCTATAGGAAAATTTCCATATCAGCCTTAAAAATAGGTGGTCCTAAAGTCCTTTTTTCCTTTCTACCTGTCTCTCTTGGCGAAAGTTTTTAACAGAGCGTAGACGCCTAGGGCATGACTGTAGGCCTGTTTTTGACCTAGGCCGGTCAGGGAACAGGCACAGAGAAATTAACTGCCGACTTGAGCAGACGTCTGGAAGGTGGCTCTGTCACCGCTTTGTCTATTATTTTATTAGTGAATGGTGGAGCAAGAAACACTACACGAACTTCAGCACGTCCGTTGTAAGGTAAAGTCCTGTGCTGTTCAAAACTTCGTCCATTCTTTTAACCTCCTTTTCTGTATTTCCAACTCTTTCTTTGTTTCCTCTTCCAGCCACCACTTAGGGTAACCGTGTTTACGAAGTCTAGATTAAGCCTCATTATTATATTGTTAGCATTCAACCCCAGTTATTCCAGTAAAATACCTGTATTGATTTAGAAGAGCAAAATTGAGGTTTTTTGCATCTAATACGATCTTTTGTATGCCTGGCGTCCGAATGTTTGGAAGAACGTTATGCGTTTAAAATCAAATTCATCTCAAATATTCTTTATTAAGGTTAATTACCTTTTAACTGGCGACCTTTGGCTAATTAACGACTGTCTTTGAGGTTAACTTTTGGCTTCAAGTGGCAGGTTACGTGTAATCTTGGTTTGCAGGGCCGTAAAAATTACGTAAATTGAATAATACATGATCAACCAAGACCCTCACGTAACATTGGCGACCTTAAGAGAATCTAAAGTACATTTTAGAAAAGAATCTGGAGAAAAGGAAATTAAATTACATTAATTCCAAAAAAAAAAAAAAAATAAAAGTCAGATATCGAACTCCATTTTCATTCTTCCAAACAAGGAACCAGGCACAATAATAAGCAGTAAAGAGAATAGTTATAATAACAAGTGTAGCGAGAATTAGCGTAGGTAGGAAAGGGTGACTCGAGAGCAGAGCGAATCACAATTTGTGTCGTTTAAGACAAAGGGCATTTTACCGCGTTTGGATCGTGAGTCAAGTCGTTCAAGTAACGAATCCAAAGGCCGAATCGCGAGCCCAGTTCATGTACACAAAGTAATTTAGAAATCGCGTCGGCAATTCCGATCGTTATTGTTTGCATATAGCAGGAATCATTCAAAACCGTGTCAGTGAAGTAGCAAACGAACTGAAATAGTAATTTTACAATAAAGGTACCGTTCAACAACGTAAATTTACGCAGGCAGGCTAGCATTTCTCTTTTCATTCTTTTGTTTAATGTCCGGGAAGAGTAACGATAACAAAAACACAAAGTTGTTTGGTAATTTCGTTTTCCATCCGTAACGTAAAACGCTATTCATGATTGGTATATTTAAAGTAAAATCTGGATACCTGCATTTGTTGGTATCGTTGTTTTTGAATTTGTTTGAAAAAGAAAATACCCGCCATCTTAGGATTCCTCCGCCGTGTTCAGCCGGTTGTTTTGAAATTGTTCGAACTGTTTGTGAGAGAACGGCCATTTTGGTGTTCCTTCGCCGCCCAGTTGGTTGTTTTTGAAATTTAGGCCTATTCGTTGGACCTTTCCGCCATCTCAAAGACCTTGTTATTGTGACCTCTGACTCTGCTCCCGCCACTCTTGGGGCATAAATTTTTTTTTGCTTTCTCGTAGCAAACCCACCTCGCAATATCTTAGCTAGACGGACTTGTTAGAAAAAACCAAAAGATAATTTAGGCAGGAAAGATAGGCCTTAGTTAGGAGTAATACCAAACAAGTTCCTATACAAATACCTGCTATAAAAATCATATAAAGAGAATTTAAAATTTTACGATAAACTTTTGTGACGTCGGCTCCCAGGAAAATTAAGATAATAAACAATCCCTAAGGAAGCCAAGACAATCAATATCATTTCATTAAGATCCATGCCATTGTGCATGTATAAAATCTTTGTTTACATGTTCTCAAGCAGCAAGAAATTCGCTGATTGAAAATCTCTCTCTCTCTCTCTCTCTCTCTCTCTCTCTCTCTCTCTCTCTCTCTCTCTCTCTCTCTCTCTCTCTCTCGTCGTTCAAATAATTCCTAACCTAAGTGTACGTGACCCTCTTCAAAGAAAGAACGGCCGACACTAGGCTAATTAATTCGAATACAATAAACCAAATAAAAGAAACACCTCTGTCCCACAATAGATGAGGACAAGTTAAGAGTAATTACGATGCAGTGATAAACTGTCGGTCACGAGTGAGGCCTGCTATCCAGACCAGGCAAACAGTAGTTTTCACCTCTGAAAAAGAAGGGGCCAGCACTGGGGCCGGTACTGGGACCAGCCACTCACGAGGATCTTTAAAGAAAAAAAAAACCCAAATTCACTTTATTCCACAGTGCCAATAATTTGCAGCACTGTCATCACTTGAATAGCTTACTTCTCTCTCTCTCTCTCTCTCTCTCTCTCCTTTACCCCCTTTCTCTCTCATTCGATTGTTGCACTCTGCAGGGGTGTAAGTGCCTTTCCTCCCATATAGCCTAGTTGGACTCCAGTAGAGGGTCCCTAGGAACACATTGGCACCATAAGTGCCACCAAGCCAGCAAATAAATAAAACAAAAACAAAAGGGAACACAGAAGAAAAGGTTCTTCTGGGGACCTAACCTGCACCAGTGCCTAGGGATACTGAGTGCCACCAGTGTGACCTGTACACGGCACACCCAAACTACAGTGCCACCTTTTGAAAGGGTGCCACGTCATTTGAAGAGACACTTCCTCGCTGCCCAAATACGCCCCGTCGACCCGGTTAGACGCCCTTCCCACCAGAACCATGGCAGCAGAGCATTATAAAACTTTCCTGGGGCTGGGGACAGCGGCAGGTCTCACCGGCTCGGAACTTACTACCTGGGTCAAGGAGCAAGTGGACGACTTGGCCAAGCGGGAGAAGGAAGAAAAGACTCGAGCAGAAGAAGTATGAAGAAGAACGAAGGGGGTGTATGACGCTGAGCAAAGGCAATATGAAGAGGAAAGAGAAGAAAGAAGGAGACAGCATGAGTTAGCCTGCAAGGAAACTGAGTTAGCCCTAAGGAGAAGGAGCTCGAGCTTGAGAGAGCGAAATGGAGAATGCCGAAGCTATGGCTAGCCATCAAGCCTCCAGTCCTACACCTGCTGCATCAAACGCTCCAATTTCGAGCATCAATTCCTAGTCCCCAAGTGGACTGAGGACGAACCAAAGCATGGCTGGAGGGGATCGAGGCTCTTTTCGATAACTACAGCACCACGGAGACGGAGAGAGCCTTAATACTAGCCAAGCATATGGAGGGAAAAGCCAAGGCAGCGCTTGCTCACTGGAGAAGAGCCAGAGAGGTAACATGGCGGAAGTTCGTAGAGTCATTACAAAGGCCTACGAGATAACCCCAGAAAAATGGAGACAACGGTTCCGAGGTCTTGCCAAGGAAGTCGGCTGGTCTTGGACAGAATGGGCATGTCACAAAAACCCAGTCCAGTACCGCTGGTTCGACTCCTTGGCCTGCACGACGTTTGAGGATCTCTTCAATCGGACCATGCTAGAAGACCTTTTTCAATGTGTGCCAGGGCACTTGCTGTATATCTTAACGATAAAACAGCCCTCCACACTTATGGAAAGCTTGTCGCATGGCTGATTCGTGGGAAACCTTCAATCAGTCGCATAGCACCTCTCAGAAGCAAATCATCCCTCCGGCCTACCTCTCGAACTCCACTCGCCCGAAGAATGGACTGCCTAGCAAGACCCTGTGCAACTATTGCAAGAAGGGGGCCACGCTGAAGCTGAGTGCCGATACAAACTCGGCACTAATAAGCAGCCTAACCCTACCAGCCAGAACTCCGCTCGATTCATCCGCTCAGCCCTCTCCTCCAACAGTTACTGCAGGCCACCGAGCCCATCCAAAAGGCCCGTGCAGATCCTGTGGGCTGCTAGCCACTACAATGCTGGATCTCGGCCTGTCCACATCATGTCCCCACCACCAAATTTGTCAACCTAATCAGCACTTCATTTTCTGCTGCTGGTCCAGCGCGGATCCTTTACCCCGAGACTGGAAACCCAGTTCATCTCGGTGGCCCCTCTTCAGAGCACTAGCCTGCCCGTGACCCTTCCGGTCACAGTAGACACTGCGGCAGATATTAGCCTGATCGCCAGGGCCCAAGTGCCAGCCGGTGCTGTGGTTGACAAAGAAACGCAGTGGGAAATGAAGTGGATAGAGGGCCACACCATCACCGTTCCCACGGTCCAACTCCAGGTTGCGACGCCTTGGGGTACGCTACCCCACCGCCTTGGCGTGGTAGGTGGAATTCGGCCCAGAGTGGTCTTCTTGTTGGGTCGGGATCTTCTCTGCGGAAGCCCGTTACCAACGCCACTCCGCAACCACGTTACCTCCTCCACGGAGGCCCCAGTTGTAACTCCCAACAATGACAAACCTCCCCTTCCGCCCCCAAAGTGGTCCGCGGAAGGGGCGCCACCCAACCTATTTCAGGCCTAGCCTCTCTCCAATCGCGAAGGGCTGGCCCACCAAGAGGTCCTCCCCTGCGAAGAGAGATTCAGGAGGAGCAGTACCGCTGCAGGACGTGCAAGCGGGCAGACCACTCCACAAATGGGAGGGCTGCCCAAGCAAAGCAACGCCCAGCGACGCCCGAACAAAACTCACCGAGAGGCTGTGATCTCCTGCTGGGGCAGGAATCTCTGCCGCAGCCAAACCCAAGTCATCCGAGAGGTATTGCCCTCCGGACCCTTGTCAGCATGCTTGACCAACTGCTGCCAGTGCCACTTGCAAGCACTGAGTGTGCCAGACTCATGCCACGGACGTTGAGCTACCAGTGGAAAAGGCCCCATGCGGGTCTAAATCATGAGGCGAATCCTCCTCCGGAGATTTAGATTCCCCATGCAGCTGATCATTGCGACTGGAGAGCCTCAGCACCCGAACCTTCTTCTTTGCAAAATTTGATTCAGGGGATGAACCCTGGAGGATCGAAATGGTACCCCTTCGCTTGGAAGACCAGGAACTGGCATCCTCGGATGCAGAAGTTGAGATCGCTCTCGCTCCGGTTGTCGCAGCAGCCGGAGTAGGAGTCCTCCTGCAGCTTTTGCAGTTGCCCTGACTTCGCGCCCGCTAGCCCTTCTGGCCTGTCCCAGAGTCGGTGCTTTCATCACCTGCTAGGCCAGCTACTGATAGGCCTTGGAGGAACCCGAAGAAGAAGAAGGAAGAAGGCGGAAGAGAGCCCAGTAGTTGCCGAGCTATACGCTCATCCTGGCACTAGTGCCCTCTCGCACAGTGCCCTAACATCCAAGTGATCCTGGCCCCTGCCCAGAGGAGTAGCCAGTGTGATCTCTTCCCCTTATTTGTACATAGCCTAGACAACCTTAAAGTACAGTACATCAATTTAGTAGCCTTGTTCTTTCCACTTACCACCGAGCCGCAGTAATCATGTAAGTAGCCTAACTAATTTCAGTAATCTTAACTATTGTGAAACGAGTCACGATGCTCGTGACACGCATAGCCTAAGACCTCAGTGAGGCACCCATTTATCATATGAGGCAACCCTCATGAATTAACTAGTAAATTTTAATTGTATTAAACATAAACCATGTTGTAATTTAGTTAGAATATTAACTCTTATGTTGGTGCTACGGTCGGGTTAGGATAGGTTAAGCTAGGGAATATCATAGAATGTACCACTAGGCTGGGTCTAAAACACATCATGATTGTAGGAGGTAGCCTATAATAACCGTGAGCACCTTCTAGTACTATTAGAATTAGGTTAAGTAGTGATTATAGCTCATATCCTATCTAGGGTTAGGTAGTTCTGTAGCTAGGTAGGCTAACCAGGACTAATCTGCTCAGGGGAAGGAGAGTAACCTAACGAGAGGTGAACAGCTTGTTTAGTATAGACCTTCACGCCCGAAAAGGGAGTGAAGGCCCTCTTAAAGGGGGAGCTTTTTATAAATATTTACGCTGTTCACCCTCGAACATTTAGGGATAGTAGTATCAGCCTGATCAAGACAGGAAATTGCTTTGTCCCACGCTAGGAGCGTCTTCAGTTCAAACTTTAACGTCCGTTGATAAGGATAGGTAGCATTTAGCCATTTTTACCCTATATGAAAATTCCCATATCAGCCTTAAAAATAGGTGGTCCTAAGGTCCTTTTTTCCTTTTTACCTGTCTCTCGTGGCGAATGTTTTTAACAGAGCATAGACGCCTAAGGCATGACTGTAGGCCTGTTTTGACCCAGCGCCGGTCAGGGAACTACAGAGAGAAACTAGCCGCCGTCTCGAGCAGACGTCTGGAAGGTGGCCCTGTCCCCGCCTTTGTCTATTATTTTATTAGTGAATGATGGAGCAAGAAACACACACCCGAACTTCAGCATGTCCGTTGTAAATGCGCGCCAACGCTCATCATTAAGGTAGAGTCCGTGTGCTGTTCAAAACTTCGTCCATTCTTTAACCTCTTTTCTGTATTTCCAACTCTTTCTTTGTTTCCTTCCTTCAGCCACCACTTAGGTATATGTGTTTACGAAGTCTAGATTAAGCCTCATTATTATATTGTTAGCTTCAACCCTCGTTATTCCAGTAAAATACCTAGATTTAGGTAAGCAAAATCAGGTTAAATCTCGATGCTTTTGTATGCCTCGCGTCCGAATGTTTGGAAGAACCGTTGCGTTTAAAATCAAATTCATCTCAAATATTTTTGTTAAGGTTAATTACCCTTAACTGGCGACCTTTACTAATTAACGACTGTCTTTGAGGTTAACTTTTGGCTTCAAGTGGCAGGTTACGTGTAATCTTGGTTTGCAGGGCCGTAAAAATTACATAAATTGAATAATACATGATCAACCAAGACCCTCACACGTAACAATATATATATATATATATATATATATATATATATATATATATATATATATATATATATATATATATATATATATATATATTTGTCAAGAATTTACATTCCTCCCTCATCAGGCAGATAGGAACTAAATTATTCAAGGGAAAAAACCACCTTTCAGTTGATTTGTAGGCCGAGAAATCGGCGAAAATCCCAGGTTAGCGCCCATTTTTTTGAACTAAGAAGGAGTCCCCTACATTCCATTCTCCTGGCCGGAAATGCCCGGACCTGCTAAACAATAGCTCCCCCACCTTCAACCCCCCTACTACAAGAACACACCTAGATTTCTCCCCTTCTGTGGGATAGTGTTTGCGAGTTCAGATCAGAGAGGTTGTAGGTTTTATATGGCGCAAGCCACGCAAAGGGGAAGCTAGGAACTTAAGCTTTAAACACCTAATCTATAAGACCATTTTTCCTTGAATTCCTGACTGGCACCAGATTATCTCTCAGGTACCCCTGGATGTGCGAAAACATGCCAGACCCGCGTGGATTTTGAAAACAAGGGCAGAGATTTCCCAGCCAGGCTCCGTGACAGACGTCTGTTCCCGTTCTCCGGTAGCTGGTCCGCTTACCCAACTCGAATGGCCACTGACGTTATATTCAGGGCTCAAGTATATGTCTAAGGAGACTGCATAGCCTGCCCAGTTCACAAATCTATGCCAAGATATCCTTTACTGGCTGCCATCCCAATTTCGCAACTACTCCTGGTCGCAGCCTGATTGCAAGAATCCGTTGCCAACTCAGAGATCATCTTGCTGAACTATTTCCATTATCCTGGAATTTACCCTTTCATTGCATTGTTGCCTGTGAATTGATGCATTTTGGGCATATCAGAGTTAATTGTTTTAATGGGAATTGTTGCACCTGTGGCCCCTCATATTTGCATTGCGTGTCTTTAAATTACTGCATTTATGATCTATCATATGTGATTTATGTGTCTGTAAATTGTTACATTTTTGGTCTCACATACTTGCCCCATTTTCTGTAAATAAACACCTTTTAATTGTAAAAGAATTGTAATTCCAAATTGGCGACCTTCATTATTTAGGTGAATCAAGGAAAATTCTAAGGTAAGTTCCACTAGTATTCCTCTTGTTTATAATCAGGGACCCCTTGGCACCATCCCTAATAATAAATGTCAAAATTCCGTCTCCCCAAGGCTATATCCCTATATAATAAATTGTTCAATATATATATATATCTCCCCATATATATAGTTCTGACTATATATTTATATATATATATATATATATATATATATATATATATATATATATATATATATATATATATATATATATATATATATATATATATATATATATATATATATATATATATATATATATATATATATATATATATATGCAAGCGTATGAAGTAATTCTGATGTCCAGTGACAGGATTCGAACCCGCATCCAGAGTATCACAACTAGGCCACGTTGCCGACCTGACCACGAGAAGGATAAAAAGTCTATTGTGCTGGAATAGACCAATCCTCAACATTATAGCCAAGCGGGCAACCGTTTTCAGTTTTTTTTTTAGGTTGAAATATATTCATAGAATCTGCTGGTCACTTTTTACCAGATACGTATGTAATCGTATTAACCACAATGCTCTCTTAACCTCTCGAATTCTTCACACGTTTTAATTACACTTGTCACCACAAAGCCCTAAATCCAAAAGCAAATGATTGCCTATTTGGCTACAATAGTGAGGATGGGTCTATTCCAGCTCTAATATATATATATCTGGATTCGACAGGTATATGTAAGTATGAGCCGCAATAGACCTTTTATCCTTCTCTTCAGTGTCTCGGCAACAGAAAATCTTTCTGATGCTCTGAGTGTGGGTTCGAATCCTGCTACTGGGCATCAGATTTACTTCATATCCTTGCATTTGGATATAAGGCTTTGTAGTATATAGGCACTTCCGACCATTGTGTCATTGAGATGGACGTATCTGTCAACAAGTATACTCCTAAAGCCACCACTGGAAAAATAGTCTGTCTGAAATCTAGAGCCAAGTGGGATTGCATTTTAGAAGTTTATCCAACACTGAATATTTCAGATGCTATTCAGATCCAGATTCCAAGAAGAAGTGGAATGGTATACTGATGGCCATTTTACTACGTTATGTCCTAGAAAGGTCCTCAAGATTGGGGCAAAAGACCAGCCATGATTTGGGTATACATGAAGACGAGCCTACCATGATAGACAGATAAAATTCAGCACATGGAGACGAAACCATTCACATGAAAATTACACCATTTTTGTTGAGTCTTGCCATACTGTGAATAGAATTACCATATAACTGAGAGATATTACAATAATTCCTTAAAGAGGCCACTTGAAGAAGCTACTCAACCTCTTGTGTGGTGTACCAAGTTTGTATCACCGATCTTTGGGTCAGGCACGTCTTCCATTCCACCTACTAACAGAAGATGGTAGATTTGCTACTGGCCCTAAGGAAAAGGCTGAGCTGCTTCATTAAGCTTATGAAGGTAAGCATTCGGCTGAGGATGTCCCTCTCCCTGATATTTGTCATCCTGAATCTCTAAGAAAATCTTCATTTTGCTCTAGGAATGTTAAGAAATTTTTTTATAATCTTGATAGCTGGGGTGAAGAAGATCCTGATGGTTTCTCCCCTTTGTTTTTTTTTTAAAGGTTTCTTGTGTGGTGCCTCCCGAGATTAGTAGAATCTATAAATGTTTATGATGATGTAGTAGTTTTGCAGATGAGCACAAGCCTAGTAATATAGTGCCTGTTCCAAATAGTGGCATATCTGCGGACTGCAATAACTTCAGGTCAATTTCTATTCTCCCTGTGCTCTCGAAAGTTGCATTAAAACTTATTCTTAACCCACTTTACAGTTATATGGAATGGAAACGATTGTCAGCTAATGGTCAGTATTAGGGTGCTAAGTACTTTCGTGTAGTTAACATATCTTTGTACCCCGAAGATGTGTTAATTTTACGAAAGTTCTTGGCATTCTGTGGTTTGTTTTCAAGCTTTTCCTGTGGCTTTAGCTTATATATATATATATATATATATATATATATATATATATATATATATATATATATATATATGTGTGTGTGTATATATATATATATGTGTGTGTGTGTGTGTGTGTGTGTGTGTGTGTGTGTGTGTTTGTGTGTATATGTATTCTCTCTCTCTCTCTCTCTCTCTCTCTCTCTCTCTCTCTCTCTCTCCATCAACATGATATTGCATAGGAGTTGAAAAATGTTCCAGTTTGTAGTCTATATACTGTATAGTATGTAAGTCACTAGGTCTTTCCATACAATTTGTTATAGTTAACAATTGTAGACTCCAATGGGTCACCGGAACGAACAATTTACAATTACTTTTGGCTCTCTCATGACCTGCGTGATTGCATCCCAACATTAGTGTTACATCAGTTATTATTATATAATTGGTCGACGAGCTTTTGTCATTTCTTGCTAATCTAACCCCTTATAAGCTCTGTCTTCATGTTCTGTTTCCGTGGTTCGGAAATAAATTTGGTATGCAATGAATGGCGTCACATGCTGTTAAAGTCTCCCGTTGTATTTAAACTTTTCCCAAATTTTATCAGTTATAAGCATTATCGCATTTTTTAAAAGTGACAACTAATACAAAATTGTAAAATAGAGAATAACAGCCAAGTTGAGAAAAAACTTTTGCAATTATAGTCACAGCTGGGAAATTGAATTGCTTCAGATGCAAGAGCTTTGATGCGGAGTACAACAACAAAATAATAAAGTAACAGTGAAACCTTCCACTGGCCCCTCACCCCCCACCCCTTGCTGCTGTATACATTGGGTGTATTGATCCCTTTATTCTGTATGCTATTGGTTCATGTCACGATGCTTGGTTGCTCTGAGCTAGCTTGTATCCCTTCAGTGTTTGATGAATTGCGGCTATTAATAGACACCGCGATTCCCAGGGAACAGGCCTGTATACATCTATACCATGTATTGCTCTGGTGCCTGAGGAGCATTTAGCCCTTGACTCATTATCACCCATTGTTATGTGCCAATGTTGGTGAAAATGCAAAGAAAGTGGTAGCGAAGTAGTTCGATTTTGATTGACCTGGCATTTTTGACTTCTCACTACTAAGTATTTTATTCTTAAAAGCACACGCACACACCCATTGACACACACATACATACACACACATACACACATAATATATATGTGTGTGTGCGTGTGTGTATACATGTATGTGTGTGTATATTTGTCAACTTCATCGTCGCCTCTCAAACTGTGAGACGTAAGAAGCGTCTGTGAAATTCCGCTGTTCATCTCTTTCCTGTGCTCTGTCTTCCACAAATCTCCATTCATCTCCAGCCTCCCTTGTCATAGTTCCAATCCAAGTAGGTCTAGATCTTGCAACTTCTGGTACCCACTCTCACTTACTACTGTATACTCTTACGGATGATGTGAAGGATATTTCCAAGCCATCTCCATCTTCTCTTCGTGATTATCTCCTCTACATGTAGAACCTCTGTTATCTCCCATATGGTATGATTTATTATTATATATATATATATATATATATATATATATATACATATATATATATATATATATATATATATATATATATATATATATATATATATATATATATATATATATATATATATATATATAAATATATATATATATATATATATACACATATACACACACACACACACACACACACACACACACACACACACACACAGTCATAACTGGAGCTACTGCTCAAACCACGTCGACGGGGTAATGAGGGAAAGCACTCTGCATTTTCATGATTTATTATGCCGACGTTTCACAAAACATCTCGGTTGTATTTTCAAGGCTGTAAAAATGTGAACACCATATCACTCGTAATAACTCTTAGAATATTTCGACAAAAATATAGATTATTACATTGACATCCGTAGTAAAAGTAAAATATAACAGAATAGTGAAATTGCAAAAACCACAACAGAATACAAAGAGATATAAGAAAAAACCTAAAGAACATAAAAAAACATAAAAAATATGTAAAAAAAGACGTAAAATAATCTTGACATCACTGGTTACATCAATATACTTAAAGTGAGACAAAATTGTTGCTGGTTTTTACTATTTTTATTTTGTCTCACTCGAGATTGTGTTGAAAGAACACGAAAGCGCTTGGTACTCCCTTTTATTTTTCTTGTGGCCTTGGCTAACTATATTATCACGCGCTATTTAGTGATATATAAGCATATATATATATATATATATATATATATATATATATATATATATATATATATATATATATATATATATATATATATATATATATATATATATATGATTCAGTACCAAGCGCTTTCAAGTTTATTAACGCATCGTCTGGGCAAAATGAGACACAGATGAAAAGTTAAAAAGAAGTATATCTTAGTTTAACAGACCACTGAGCTGATTAACAGCTCTCCCAGGGCTGGCCTGAAGGATTAGATTTATTTTTACGTGGCTAAGAACCAATTGGTTACTTAGCAACGGGACCTAGCTTATTGTGGAATCCGAACCACATTATAGCGAGAAATGAATTTCTATCACCAGAAACAAATTCTCTTGTTCTTCACTGGCCGGTCGGAGATTCGAACTCGCGACCATCAGAGTGGTAGCTGAGAACGGAACCCGCTCACCCAGCGAGGAACACAGATGAAAAGAACACAGATGAAAAGAAGGTTACATAGTAAACAAAAGGAACAAAAACACCAGATGGTCAATTGTCAAAGGGTATAAACAGAAAGATAATCCAGGATAATCCGGGATCAAGTAGTCACAAACTAAAACCATGAAAACTAACCATAGTAAGTTTTGATTTCTCCAGGCCTATAAAAACCTTTAAAAAAGACGAAACAATGCAAGTAACAAAGGCAGATAAGTCTAATACAGTGGTAGTTTTGATTTCTCCAGGCCTATAAAAACCTTAAAAAAGACGAAACAGTGCAAGTAACAAAGGCAGATAAGTCTAATACAGTGGTAATAATGAATAAAAGTGACTATGTAAATAAAATAATGGCATTATTAAATGATAGTGAAACTTACACGAAACTGAGGTCAGATCCTACACAGACAGTTAACTCTCATTTTAGCAAACAAATTAAATCCATTTTAAAGGGCTCTGACCATTTAATTAAACAGTTTACCACTCAGTGCTACCCCCTACCATATCCCTACGGTTTAGTCAAGACACACAAAATCAACAACCCTATTAGACCAATAATTATTAGTTCAGCAGGCTCAGTTTCGTATAATTTATCTAAATGGCTTGTAAAAATTCTTATACCTTTGGTAGGAAACATTTCTAATATGAATGTAAAAAATAATGTCGACTTTATAGACAAATTGAATATTTGAATTTGAAATTTGATTTTACTATGGTTAGTTTTGATGTCTTCTTTTCATTTACAAAAGTGCCTGTAGATGATTTACTGGAATTTTTAGAGGAAGAATTAGAAAGTTATGATATTCCTTTAACTGTAGCAAACCTCACTAATCTTGTAAGTGTATGTATCAGAGATAGTAAATTTTGTTTTAATGGAGAATTTTTTTGTACAAAAGTTCGGCATGGCTATGGTTAATCCCTTATCTCCTGTCCTTAGCAATATTTACATGGAATTTTTTTAGACAAAATTCTTACCAAGAATTTTGCCCCGAAAAGTTATATGGTATAGGTATGCGGATGATATTTTCTGTATTTGACCAGTTCACGAAAATCTCCAGGAATTTCTGGTTAAGCTAAATAATTTAGTCCCTTCTATAAAATTTACTGTAGAGGAAGAAAGAAATTGTAATTTGAACTTTCTTGATGTAACTGTCCATAGACATGATAGAAATTTCACCTTTTGTCTTTCGAAAATGAACTAACATTGCCTCTTTTGTTCATTATTATTCCAATCGTCATCAAAATGTTAAATTCTCTGTCTTTTCTGGAATGTTCTTAAGGGCTTTACACGTTTGTAGCCCGCAGTTCAAAACTGTTTATGATATTGCTTTGAAACTTAAATACCCAAGGACCTTTGTAGATGTAGCATGGAAAAGAGCCAGGAAAACATTTTGTTTAACTAATAACAAGCTTGAATTCATTAAGCATAATATTCTCAAATTACCGTATGATGAAAGGTTTTTACAAATTCCTAGAATTTTAAAGCTTTTCAACGTAAATGTTATTTTCAGTAATTTTAATGTTAAGAGTTTAGTGATAAAAAATTCTCCCAGAGATGTTTCTGGCTGCATCTATGAAATTCCTTGTAAAAAGTGTAATAAAATATATTATGGACAAAGTGGAAAATCACTTTCACACCGAATCAAACAACACCAATATTTTGTGAGAACTGGCCAAACATCGAATGCATTATTCGTACGTATGAGAGATTTAGATCATCCAATTAACTAGAGTGAAGCAAGATCTTTAGTCCCGTGCAACGACAGTTTAAAGGAATATTATTGAATCTTGTTTTATCAAGTCAAGTAATGAAAGTATTCTAAATTTAAGTCTTGGTTTGTTTAAACTTTATGACTCCATAATTAAAAAAAGTTGTTGATAAATATAAGCAAAATTAGCATTCAGTTTTATACATGTTTCCGCAATTTGAATGGGTAAGATTTCGTATCTCTTATGGTTAAGTATATAATTCTAGTTCGTGACCGCGTGATCCCGGATTTTCCTGGATTACCCTTTTGTTTATCACCCCTGGCAATTAACCATCTGGCATTCACTTTTATACATGTTTTTGGGTTTTGTATGGCTAAACTTTCGTATCTCTTGTAGTTAGGTCTTTGGTTTTAGTGTGTGACTACTTGATCCCCGATTATCCTGGATTATCTTTCTGTTTATTATCCTTTAACAATTGATCACCTGGTATTCATGTTAATTTTGTTTACTTTGTAACCTTCTTTTCATCTGTCTCATTTGTGCCCAGACGATGCGTTAATAAACGTGAAAGCTCTTGGTACTGAACTTCTGCCTGTCATTTTCCTTTGAGATTCACTTATACACTGAAGCCATGTGCATCTACTGTGATTTTTAAGCTTATATATATATATATATATATATATATATATATATATATATATATATATATATATATATATATATATATATATATATGAGTGTGTATGAGTTTGCGCGCACGCACACTCGCACAAGAAATCTCCGCAAAAAGAGAATAAAGTACTGTCAGATTCCGTGTCCGATAGGTTGTTGATATTGGTTGCTTGGGACACTTAATTTACGCTCTTGCTTTGTAATCCAATTTAAAGAATTAAAATAAGGATAAAGTTATTATTTCCCAGTTATTTGTTTTTGGCCCGTGGGAATACAGTGACTCTATTGTTGTTAGTTGTTACTGGTGCAAGGTAACCGGGTGTTAAAGTGGTACGCAATAGATAAAAAACAAAACAAAAGCGCCCTTTCCATCTAACTTCCTGTGTAGAGTTTGCCGAAGGAGGGCGTCTCTTTCACGGTACAGTGATTAGCTTGGCCCGATTCTTGGATGAGGAACAAACTGGCTCTTTCCCCCGACGCCCATTGTGCTTTTGTAGACCGAAGCAATCGACTGTAGTGGGTCACAGATGGAAGCTCAGGTAGTTGAGAGAGAAATCATTATTTAGGTACTCTCTCTCTCTCTCTCTCTCTCTCTCTCTCTCTCTCTCTCTCTCTCTCTCTCTCTCTCTCTCTCTCTCCTTATATTCATTGCTTATTGTAAGAGAAGTGGTAATCTTTCTGTCAGCGAGTTTTTGGCATAGCCTAGTTTCTCTTGCACAAAGAGACGGAAGTAGTCATCAAACCTTTAAAAAATTGGTAACCAACAAAGTTAGACAGACAAGACGCCATGGTTATCATTATTATTAAAATAGGTACTCTTTACTGCTTTCGTATGTTATAGCATTATATTTGGGTATATTAATTTAATGTGTGTGTATTCATTATAATTAATTCTCTCCGAGACTATAGGAAACTAGGTCTTTTGCAAAGCTGCCAGTTCTTTGCATAATTGTTCATTGGCGAAATTCTTGCATTCTTACTAAGCCGCTGGCAAACGTAGAGATAGCAGATTGTTACAATTTAAATGGCACATGTTCACGGACAAGTTTGTTTGTAAATAAACACATCTACGCACACACTCTAAATCACAATGACACGAAATGTATATATGCAGAGGTACCACACGGAAAATGAAACTGAATCCTGACCGGTTTCGTTGTTATATCGTAGACATCTTCGAGAGGACTGGTATATAGTGGTAGAGATTTCGCAATATACATGCAAAAGTGACTGTACATACAAACATACAGACGGCTGGAAACTAAACATTCGCACCTGAAATGCGGGGAAAACAAGAGGAACAGTAAATTCATTAGTCCCTGAGGTTAGTACCTTTTATAAATCTGTTTTTTTTTTTATACACTTGGGACGAGAACAAAAGTTTTCGTCCCATGTCAACTTCCATCCGTAAAATGTACACATTTTGCATAATTCTTTTGGAAGTATTGAAACGAGTTTATACATGTATGGCTGATATTCATATAATTGCAAAAGCTTTATTTATAAAAACTGGACCGAATCATGTGTATCTCCATTATATTATTGGAGTGAACAATTTTGCTTTTGCCACTGCCCAGTTGACTGTGTGATTTTTTAACTAACATGTACGAAAATTGCACTGTTCACCTGTGTACATCTTAAAAATTTTTTATTTTGTTCTATTTTCTTTATCAGTGGTTTTCTTGTTTGGTCAATATAAAACATGTCACAAGATTTACATGGGATTTGACACTCACATTCTTTAGTATTAAAAGGATTATTGTTCTTAAATGCCTCATTAATTGCAAAGCTCGTAAGTAGATGGGAATATCTTGTTGTTATCATAAAATGTCTTTTTGCTACTCTTAATGCACTGTATAACACAAAGTCTGGAAATACGGATATCTTACCTGTATTCCTATTTATTCAATATCATCGTCAGTGTACTCAGGGCTACAATTGCTTAATGCTCTTATAAACATGGATCTAAAACCTGACTTCTTTATTGCTTTGGCCAGAATAAAACAGTACATAGGCAGAAATCCTGATAGGTTTTCTGTACACTGAATTTCAAGCAGTTATTATTTCTGTTTACTAGGCAATCCAGAAAGGGTAGGCTACTGTCATTTTTCATATCCGTTGTCAATATTGATGCAGATTGTTATTGTTTTTGTGATACTGTCTTCGATGTTCTCACCTTGTTAATGGAACTCTTACATTTTCTTCCTTATCATTTCCTCCATCATGTCACTTGGGGTATTCATTATTTGTCAACATCTGCCTCATATGTTTCAGTCCTGCATGAATAGCAACCTGCATACTCCGGTAAGAGAAGGCCCTTCTAATGTGGACACCAATTATGGACTTTTTGTATGACTGCATATGTCACATTGGTCTACGCAAAAACATTTGTTGGCTGCTGCTATAATGTGGGGAGAGCCCCTGACTCATATGTAAAGTCCGTCATTGGCGCCTACATTAGCAGGGGGTTCTCTCACTGCTGTTTCTGGAAAGCTGTCCCGGTAGGACTGGGATATGTGAGTAGATGATGACAAATAATGATAAATGATGGGTACCCCACTGGTATGATAGAGGAGGTGATAAGGAAGAAAATTGAAGAGTTTCACTAACAAAAATAATAACAGTTTACAACAAAACTGACGATGGAGTGGTCTATAGGCAGGAAGCAGATGCCGTTCGGAGATTATCATCAGTGAAGTAGCATGGAAGGCGACCTTTGAGAAAGTGTTGCATAAAGCTTTCAGCCGGCTTACCTTGGTAGCTGCTTTATGATTAAGAACAGTACTGTTCCAAGGGATCCAGGGAATCAAAGACCAGTGTGGTTTACAAATTCAAACGTTCAGGGAAAGTATGTAAGCCTCTTATTTTAAGCCATGTAGGACAGATGATAACTACCTAGTGGAAGCGACTTCAAGCCCATAGAAACAACAGGGCCATTCTCCAGCATTTTGTGGATGTGCATAAGAAACCACCTCCAAATTACCTCATTAGAGACATTGGAGTATTTTACCATAACAACTGCAATATGCGGCTGTTAAGCAGTGAGCATCTCATTGCAGCAACCTACTCTGAATCTCCAGGTGTCTTCAGATTTCTTTTCTCCTTTCCAGCAGGAGGATTATACTTGTCTGTGAGATTATTCTCGCTAATTCTTGTTTTTTTCAGGTTCTTGTTTTAATCTTTGATTTTTTTTTTACTGCACGGACCTTTATAATGGACACTGCCATAACATAGTAGCTGAAAACTGTCGGCATTAAATATATGGAACAATAGAGCAGTGATTTTCATCTTTTTCATCAAAACCTTATTCTTAAAGCTCAGAGGAGATATTGTAAATTGGTTGATGTTGCATATATATATATATATATATATATATATATATATATATATATATATATATATATATATATATATATATGTATATATATATACTGTATTTATATATTATATATATGTGTGTGTGTGTGTGTGTGGGTATCTAGATATATCTATATATCGTCATAATTCTATGTATGTATATTAAACAATAATTATAGTTTACTATTTCTGAGGATAAACAGTTTTTCATGTATATAAATTTTAAAAATCCATATATATATATACATATATATATATATATATATATATACAGTATATATATATATGTATATACTATATAGTAATCTCTCTCGGTTATCCGGTAGAGCCAAAGCCCTGTAGGGTAAGAGCAAAATCCAGAAAGGTACAAGTAAAAAAACTACAAAGGCAACTCCGTACCCTTCTACCCCCTTCCTATTCAATACCACATAAACGTAAACACTCAGTGTGGTTAGGAACAACCACCATCACACATATTTGTAAGAAAATATACTCTACAAATACACACAAAAAATCATACCCCTTTTTTTCTCTCGTACACAACATGCTATACTGTACATTATGTTACACAAACGTTCATCTTCCCCAAACACTATAAAGTACATTGCACGGTGCACAAAAAGTAAACCCTTTTTTTTTTTCTCGTACACAACACGCAATGCAATAGTTTATACAAAAAACTTTTTTCATTTTCCCCAAACTTTGTAAAATATATTGTACGCAACAAAGTAAACCCTTGTTTTCCTCACAACACACAATACAATAGGTTACACAATTTTCTTTTTATTTTCCCAAACCTTGTAAAATACATCATACACAAAAAAGTAACTCCCTTTTTCTTTCGTACGAAACGCACAATACAATAGGTTACACAAGCCTTTTTTTTTAATTTTCCCCAAACATTCAAACTACATCGTACACACACACACACACACACACACACACACACACACACACACACACACACACACACACACACACACACACACACAAAACAAGCCTACAAGTATAAAAATACTTGTTCCTGCCCGTGGTGCTTATGATGGCTGGGCTTCTTAAAAACTTGTGAGGGAGTTTGAAAGTTCCTCTCCATTCTCCCTCTCCACCAGCTCGAATGTGTCGTTGAGACAAGCATCTTTTTCTTGTGTCTCCTGGGAGACATTAAGCAGTGCAAAGGTCCGATGAGGAGTAGAGGTGCCTAAGGTCAGGGTCATCAAAGTGGGGCAGTTACACACCAGATTCTTGGCTGAAGAAGCCCCGCATATCAATGAAGGTAGCAGAAGTGCTTGCCTGGGGTTTCAAGCTGAGGGACTGAGTTAGCGATGAAGTGTACGGCAATGGGCTTGGGTGCATGAGGGTTTGGGATCTGAAGAAGTTGTCAAGAGTAATTTGAAGATTTCAGTGATAATTCTGCTTTGCAGTAATAATCCTTCAACACTTGCAATTGTGCAGTCATGTCCAAGGCCCCGGGAAAGTCGTTGGGGTCCATGTTGGGGTTTTCCAATTCTCAATAACCAAATCGAAGGCCTTGTGTATATGCTTGTGTGAGGGCAGTCATTGTGAAACAGCCTCGTTATTGCCGTCAGCTGTTTCCTCGTCACCACCAGCAATTGCAGCAGCAGCAATCTCTCTGTTGGAGAGCAGTTGGTAAGGAAGGTTGCCACCGTTGTCATTCAGCCACTTCCACATGTCCTCCTTGGGAACGTCGTCGCCTCCAGTCGCGAGTGTGGCATAGAAGTTGTCATCTTCAAACACCTGGCAGTCCACTCAGCACACTATTCCAAACTTGTTTGAGGGATTCTAAAGTGAAGTTCTTCAAAGCACCTGCGAAGCAGTAGATGGCAGACTTTAGCAAACACTTGCAAATATTCTCCAGTGTCTGTTCCCCCTGTGTATCCAAAGCTTTCCCCTTCTCATCAACCTCCAGTACTGCCATCACCTCCTCCAGGAACTTCCTCCAGTATAAACACTGCGGCCCATTGGCTGAATGAGTGCAGCTGTATTAGGTCAACATATGACGCTCTTATACGACCTTCGTCACCAACCAACTGGGCTGTATTGTCCATGAGAAGCAAAGCCTTCTCTCAGTGTCTAGCAGTGCTAAGGTCTTGTGTCTGATGACGAATAATCTCCTTACAAAAATTATTATGGAACCAAGTAGTTATGATTTTGGCAGTGAACCCAGCCTTCACCGAATGATACCAAATCACTGGGAGCCTATACATCAACCCACATAGGATACATGATTACTTTGCATGTCCAACTACCACTGGTTTGCAATAATGCCCACCTGTCACATTTTAGTACATAATAAAGCAGAAACACATTGCTTGGAAATCTTTCGACCAGGTAAACCCTTTTCCTTCTCATAAGCCAAAGTTTTAATGGGTAAAGAGCGATAGAATGGACCAGTTTCGTCAGCATTGTAGATTTGTCCTAAAACAGTGCCTTCATTACTCATCAAATCTTACATCATCTGGCGAAATTCCTATATTCCCTCCTCGGAAGCATCCAAAGTTTCATTAGGAATCACCTTGTTAGAAATCCCATGTCATATTTTGAATCAAACAGCTAACCTTTGGACGCCTTAAAGTCCGTAACCTTATGCAGGCCTGTGAACTTCATAGCAGCAGCCTTCAACTAAGCACCACATATGTTCATGACACCAGCCCTTTGTTGATAAAACCATATCAAGATTGACTCCTCAGTGTCCTCATAATGGCATTTTGCCGTGACCTTGCAGGCTTGACTTTTGGCTGTCTTCTTCTGGAAGTCCAGCATGTACTTCTTCAGCCTTGATATCTTGCAAAGTAGACTGTGCATTGACATACTCTTCCATGATACGTGACCTAGACCATCCTGTTTCCATTCTCCCAACAATTTCTAGTTTCTGTTTAAAGGTCAACACCTTCCTTGCCCTCTTAGGATGAAGTGGGGCCATACATAAAAATACACAGCACCAGCAGGACCTGCAATGCTGCAGGCAAGGCAATGAAAGCCACATGCTTGGGGTACATCATCCTGTTAGGAAACCACTTGCGAACAGTTTGAACAAGCAACGGCTTGAGCTCGACTATGCAAAGATGGAAAACAGTCTTTGTTTCCGAGTGCATTGATACTTTCCAGATTTAGCCAATTAGCATAAGATATGTTTATGATGTATATGCCTATCAGCCATTAAAAATAAAAAATCACAATGACATATACATTTCTACCAATAGCGAGAAAGCTTAAAAAAAAAGAGTGCTTGTCCACCCCCCACACCTGCCAAATGCTATTAAACTGATGACATATACGTATTAGCCAATAAAAAGTGATAAACAAAGTGGTGTTTCATGTTAAGTGACATGCTTTTAAGCTAATAAGGATCTCTCTACATACCTCTTTTGCTTTGTGTGTGTTCTTGTGTGTTTCTTGGCTTAGCATTGCATGTTTGATTTAATGTACAGTGTCTCATTACAAGTTAGTTGACTCTGTGATTATCACAGATATCATAACAGTACACAAGAGAATGTTTTATTGCTGTTGATATTTCATCTCTAATTAAAAATATTTAAAATATGAATTTGTAGGTGTTGGCAACATGTTTAGCTATTTATAACTTGTCTCGATGCCATCAATCAAGGCAAAGGAGTATGTGCGTATGTGCTGTATACGCACATACTAGGAGATATCAAATGCGTTTATCTCTTTTGGGTAGTAAGCTTGATTGTTTTTCACATTTTATGCCAAGAAAATAAAAATGAGAATAGCAAAGTGTAAAAAAAAAAATTAAAAAGGGAAGTAGTGAGTGTGTCATAGGTCTTAATGTATGCGATACCTAGTTGTTTCTCTCTCTTCTCTCTCTCTCTCTCTCTCTCTCTCTCTCTCTCTCTCTCTCTCTCTCTCTCTCTCTCTCTTCTACTTTCGCTGCTTTGTACTTGATGTCTTTCACCGCAAGTTACAGTACAGTACTGCATATCATTTAATAAAATGTGGAAAACCATAAACATAAAAAAAAAAAAACAAAGAAAGCTCAAATGAGGTCAAACACCTGCCTACCCCTCTCCACCCATCCTATGCTGCATCCCCACCCACCTCCCAACCAAGGAAAATCCTTCCCTGTTCCACCCATCTTCCAAAACAACCCTTTCTATGGATGAGTTCTTGTAAACAGCCTTACTGCTGCTCCCCTCCCGTAGTGCCAGCCATTTGACCCCTCCCCCCACCTAGGAAATTTCTCCAGGTCTCCCACACCCTTTCTCAGTCTCTTCATGAGTGTAAGCAGTGTTGCCTACATTTCCTTAGGCCAAGCAGCATTGCCAACCATTGGAGAGCAGTTTTTTCAATTTTTTAAAAATTTGTATCCATTATATTGTATATCTGTGGTTCCTGGTCCGGTGCTGTCTGTGATGTTGAGGGATCAAGACCTGGCAGTAACGATCCATTTATCACTTTAAAAAATTTCACTTCGGTGGTAATTCCCCATCAAGGATATTCCCGCAATAGCGTGAATTGGATATTAAATGACATTTGCAGCTTCATGATTGTATATAAATCATGGTGTGATAAAAATTTCATAATAAGAGCTGCATGTTCCAAATGTACAAATGAGCTGTCATGGTGGAGGTGGGTTTATGCCAAAGCCAAGTACAATTTACCTGCTCTTGACAGTAAATAAGTACAGCCGATTCAGCATTAACTTATACCTCTCTTGGTGGCTCAGTGGTTTGACCGTCGAATGGAGTCGTTGGGAGGTTCTGTGTCGAGGGATTGAGACGTGGCGGTACTGATCCATTTATCACTTAAAAAATTCCCCTTTGGTGATAATTCCCCATCAGGGATATTCCCGAAGTAGTGTGAATTGGATATTAAATGAAATTTGTAGCTTCAGTATTGTATATAAATCACAGTGTGATAAAAATTTCATAGTAAGAGCTGCATGTGAGCTATCATGGTGGAGGTGGGTTAATGCTGAAGCCAAGTACAATTTACCCGCTCTCAACGGGTAAACAAGTATGGCAGATTCGGCATTAATTTATACCTCTCTTGGTGGCTCAATGGTTTGACCATCGAATGGAGTCGTTGGAAGGTACTGTGTCGAGGGATCGAGACCCGGCGGTACTGATCCACTTATCACAAAAAATTCCCCTTCATTGATAATTACCCATCAGGGATATTCCCGAAGTAGCATGAATTGGATATTAAACGACATTTTAAGCTTCATGATTGTATATAAATCATGGTGTGATAAAAATTTCATAGTAAGAGCTGTGTGCTCCAAATGTACCGAGCTATCATGGCGGAGGTGGGTAAATGCCGAAGCTAAGTACAGTTTCCCCGATCTCGATGGGTAAATAAGTACGGCAGATTTGATATTAACTTATACCTCTCTTGGTGGCCCAATGGTTTGACTATCGAATGGAGTCATTGGAAGGTACTGTGTTGAGGAATTGAGACCCGATGGTACCAATCCATTTAGACGTAAAAAATTCCCCATCGAGGATATTCCCAGTAGCATGAATTGGATATTAAATGACATTTGTAGCTTCATAATTATATATGTATATACATACCTATATATATGTATGTATATATATATATATATATATATATATATATATATATATATATATATATATATATATATATGTGCATATATATATATATATATATATATATATATATATGTATATGTATATATATATATGTGCATATATATATATATATATATATATATATATATATATATATATATATATATATATATATATATATGTGTGCATATATATGCATATATATATATATATATATATATATATATATATATATATATATATATATATATATATATATATATATATATATATATATATATATATATATATATATATATATACATACACACATATATACACACACTGGTGGGACGGTAGCATCGCAACATTCCTTATATGAAGAATTGTATAATGATAATGCAGTTTATTCCCAACATTTCACGATACCTTATCACATCATCAGTTCTACAATGGAAAATTAACACCATTAACTCTTAGTTTTAGAATAAAAGTGGAAAGCTAAAAAGATGTTATAAATTACTATGATATTAAAAAATCATGAAACATACTTAAATACAACCGCACATCATTAAAAAGGACAATTGTAAACAATTAAAGAACACTGAAAAGTAAAAAGTTCCTAACGGGTAGGGGGGGATGTCAGGCAAGAAATAAGGATACAGGGTAGCTTGGCAACTGAAGGAAGTGATCAATAGTTTAATTTTAGAAATTCGAGAATTACAGTAGAAGTTCTTCCTGTTTGCTGGTTGTATCTATAATTTTGAAATCTTCATAGTTAATAATTAGTTGACATGTCCTAAAATGGATTCTACTATTAGTGTTTTCGAGCCTCATCCTACAGTGGGAGTCGGCTCTCACTCTGAGGGGTCATCGGGCGGATCTTAGATATTTACCAGGTTACGCCTGGGACAATAATATGCTCACACACAACCCCGAACGACATCAGAGTAGGGAGCCGATCCTTAAATTTAATGAGAGAACGCACAGTTTTGGTATTTTTGGGGATGAATTTTAATGGCACCAAAGTGTGTATTGAAAGTTTTCATAAATTGTTGATGACAGCTGTTATCGGGTAGGAAGAGAAAGGGGACAAACTCTCATTTTAGTAGCCATATTATATTTTTTTGCAGTAGTAAAATACTTGTTTAGAAGTATCCTTAGAATGCTGTCAAAGATGGAAGCTGGAAAGCAGTTATCATAAAAGACTCTTTGTAGTAACGTTATTTCCTGGTAAAAAAAAGTGACTAATGAGACCTCAAGGAGAGGGCTCCTTATAACAGGGTATGGAGAGAGTTGATTTGAAAATTAAATAAGCAAAAGCTGTAAAAACTGGAACCTAGACCTGTAAAGGTTTTTGTATTTAAATAGCAATACTAAATCCAATATCTGTCTTTGACACTAACACATCCAAAAAAAGTAAGCTGTGAATATTGTTCTTTTTCCAGAATGGAATGAATGTTAGAATAAAATGAATTGAAATCTAAAAAACTATCGCCATGATGCTCGTGTATAAATAAAATGAAAGTGTCAATATACCTTGGATAAAAGAAAGGGCGGTAGGCCAGGGGGCACTCATCCAACAAGTGCTCCTCCAGGGTGCTCTTAAAGATGCTGGTAAAGGTTAGCCCGAGTGGAGACCTCATGGCCATGTTCTATATTTGCTTAATAAGTTTCCTGATAAAAATAAAAGCCGTGTCCAGCACGGCCAATTCTAAAAAAGATTTAAATTTAATAGGAATAAAATTATGAAAGAGAAAATTCTTCGTAGGAAACAACTTGTTGATAGCGATATCGATGGTTTCCTTGACAGGAATGTTTATGGACAAAGGTTCAACATCAAAGTTTGCCATAAACAAGTCGATGTCTGCGACTTTTAAATTCCTCTGAGTTGGAAAGGGTATGATAGTTAGAAGTAAGGGGTTCCAATACGGGAACTAGAAATTTGGCGAGTTTATAATTAAGGTGAAGCAAGAGGCTAGGATAAAGTGTAAAGGGAGGCCGTATAACATACCAAAGGAGGAACCTGTAATGAATAATTCTTGAAAAGAGGTATTCTGTAATAATATTTTCATTTGTGAGAGTACGTAAAAAGCGGATAATTTTGTCTGCAGTTTTATACAGGAACTGAAAATTAGGTTGTCCAATTTTTCTAAATTTTGTACTGTCATACAGAACGACGTTCATTCTGTTTAAATAATCAGCCTTGTCTTAAAGCATCACACCCCACTTTTGTCTGATTTTATGAGTATTTCAAATTAATTTTGTTTGAAAAAATGAACCTATTTGGTTTCCAGCTTAGCATATGCATTATGGGAAGCTGTCGTAAGATCGTCTTGTAAAAGACCGAGATTTTTACATAAATTTTGATTTTTTTTTTATGAAATACAGCTTTCAATGGTAAGTCGATTGGGAATGGGTCAGTTAAGAGTTGGAGAGGAAAAATTCGAGACCGAAGAATAACAATCTTCTTCTCCTTTAGATGTAACAATATTCGTCTGCTTTAGATACAATATTCTTCTCCTTTAGATATAACAGTAATCTTCTCCTTTAGATAAGGAATATTTGGAGATACTTAGGTGAAATTTGGGTAATGGATCCCCCGGTTAAATTACTTTCTACTGTAATATCTTCTCTCGACTCGGGAAATAAATTGTCAACACTCTTGTTAAACAAATGGATAAAAACAATCCTATTTGAGAAAGTGAAATGATCCAGTACCTGGTTACGAAGATTAGTCTTGTTGAGTTGTTCAAGTGTTTTCTATTTACAAGTAATTCCCCGATGAAAAGGGTATTTAGTTGCTTCCTGGTAAAATTGTGAGTTGGATATTGATTGTGTTTATACCTTGAATTTGATGAAATTGGGTGTAATATTCTTTAACTAACAATACTGCAAGAATTCCAAATCGAGGGTAAGTCTTCCTTTTGACGATGAATTTCTTCTGTTCGGCGGTATTTTTTGAAGGAGTTTTCCGCTTTCATTGTAAAACTAAAAGTTAATGGTGGTAATTTTTTTATTGTAGAACCCTTGAAGATACAGTAAGCTGTCGCGATACCTTGGAAATAAACAGAATTATCGTTACCAACTTGTGATTCCCAGTCCTCATCTGATGAAGTGTGTGTGTGTATATATATATATATATATATATATATATATATATATATATATATATATATATATATATATATATATATATATATATATATATGTATAACTTTTTGTTTTACAAAAGAATTAGTGTATTCATTTAGTAATTATAATTATTTATTTGTTATTAACTGCCAAGTAAATAGAACTCAAAATTTCATGTGTTACCTGATGGTGATACACAAGTAAGCATTGGAGTTTCAAGTTAGCATTATTCTCTTTGTTTAGAGTTACGTTTATTAATGAAATGATGAATTAGCTTTACACTCAGAAGTTTTTACGCGCATTTTCGTTCTTAATTAGTTTAATATTTTCAAACTCGTATTATTTGACGTTGTTTTCACTGTTTTATCTAATTATTTTCGTGGGCATCATTGCTATTTTGCTCATGTCTGGATATCTACTTGCATTTCAACAAGACAATAGCTTGAAATAGTTTTTAACCTTTTTTGTAGATATGTCCAGTGTTCATTGTGGCCAGTTGGCATAAATATTTACTGAAAAATGTTTTGCATAAAACATTTTACTCATTTACACATTGCTTTAGCTTCTTCATTTTTGTTTAGTTAAAGGAGTTTTACTTTCGTCCATATTTGCTTAAATATAAACTTTTGAACTAAAGCTCAATTGTTTTTGTTGTAAACTTTTTAGGCTGAGGCTTTGAAAACCTTAGTCTTAGTGATGCCAGATTACATAAACACATTAATCAGCCATGATGGTTTGAGGATACAGACTGGCCTCGAAACAATTGCCCTGAGTGTTTGAGTAACTCTGGTCGTCTGATTGTTCCTTGATTGAAAAGTAATCACAAAACTCTTTGTAGAAATCGTCATCCAAACAAAATTTATAATCTAAACATCATCGTTATTATTTACCTTTGAAAATCCGTGACATTGGGAAGAAATTCTACAGGAAGCGCGTTACACTACTCACCTCTCACTCGCCCAATGGTTAATGATGCAATTAAGACAGTATTGTTTTTTTCTTTAATCCTAAGCTTAGCTGCAAGCCCGAGGTCATTCTGAACCAACTTTCAAATTTCAGTCCTTTACCTTAATTCAGTTTGAAGTCTTACAATTTTATAATGTCATTGTTGTTGTAAATGTATTAGTAATGATAGTCGAAAAATACAGAGATTTGAAACACAAAGATTTCTAGTATTTATTCAACCCTCTTGCTTTCAGTGTAAAAGTAAGAACTAAGTAAATTGAATACTGGGGTGCTGTAAAATCTTTCTCTTTCCATAGACTTTGCTCTGGGTGAATCTGAAATTTATTATTTTCCTTTTCCTTTGCCTTCTTTCTAAACGTACGGTTATACACCCTTTCTCATTTAAAGAGAAGGCCCAGTAAATAAAGAGAGGAAGAAATTATTCCAGTTACAAATAAATGTCTGGAAATACTGTCCAATAACCGATGTGATTTATAGAAGAATTCCACCGTTTGACGTTATTGTTTTCGGAATAGGCAGGGGAAGGGGAAGCAGTGATGTTGCATCTGCTGTTCCTCTTTTGTACCCTCTCTCTCTCTCTCTCTCTCTCTCTCTCTCTCTCTCTCTCTCTCTCTCTCTCTCTGTTTGTTTGTGAACCCATTTTTTTAGAAGGATTTGGGAACGGAAATATCAGAGCTAAAAGTCAATTTTTTCTTTTCTGGTGCATTAGTTTGTACAGAATTTGTACTGTACCTGGGAAGAATTTATAGAGAATCCCTGGTTTTGTTGGGGGTTGATGCCCACTTAGCCGCCAGAGTTATGTTAATTTCACTGAGCCTAACCATCGAAAACTCGTTTGGCCATCACTGCATTCATTTATTTTTTTTTATTAAGTTTTCATCAGTAGTTCGCTGAATGCTCTTCGTGATGGTTTAGTTAATTTGTAGTAATTTCATCTTTTCCCTAATCGGTATTTCTTGAAGAAACAGGTGTGGTAAATTATTACAAATGCCTTTGGAAAGGAATACGCTAATGTGCGCTGCTTTTGTACAAACACTGCAGCCATCAGCAACTGTCCATCAAAAGCTTTCTCCTCACTAGAGTGGCCTCGGTTATGATGGTAAGAACTGATGGCTTCCCGTCACCCGACAGCAAGCTAGACGTCAAAATGGAACACCGTCAGAAGGAATAAAATCAGTTTGTGCCGGCATCCAGTTATATGCGTGAGTTCGTTTCTTTGGTTTTTTAAGGATGAAGGACATGGCTACAATCAATTCTTGTTTTAAGAGGGACTACGTTCTGGTGGCAAAAATACTATTGTTTAAAAGAAATTAGAGTTTTCGTAATAGGAAGCATATACGCTAACCACTTACATATAATTGTATGCTTGTTGAAGTATGTCGTTTTGACTGCTCATCAGTTTCACATATGTTATGGAGAAAGCAGGAGACCTAGTGCAGTATCTCCATCGACCTACTTCTTGTCGCGTACGCATCTTAATTCGTTTATGATGTCATATACTGTAGTCCTGAAAATAATATCATTATGTCCGCAAAAAAAAAAAAAAATAAATAAATTATTGAAGTGAGGCATTCTTGAGGAGGCTCTTGAAGTTAGGCATTTGTCTTTTGCCTGTGCGAGACAGGTCGGCACGCCTGTTTGTTCTGTTACGTGATTTTACAGGGTATAAAGAGATAATCATGTGGTCGTATGTCAGTGCATCCCACGACCCATCTTTTTCTCTCGGTCGTAGTCACGGAAATACATTACTGGAATGTACGTTTCTGTCTTCGGTATTCCGGGGAACAATATCTAGGGCAATTTTTCTTCGTTAAGGAAAGGCATCGTTGAAGTAGAGAATTTCAATAAAATGCAAAGGAAAGGAAATCCAATAAAGTTGTTCCTTGTCACTTTACGGAGAAATGGATGAGCAATTAATCGGCTCAAAGGATAGAGCCGAGTTTATCTGAATGTTACTGAGAGAGAGAGAGAGAGAGAGAGAGAGAGAGAGAGAGAGAGAGCTCCCTAACAGAAACACCATTTTACATCGTTGTAGATTTCATTTATTCCCATTCTTTTTTCTTTTTTCACATAAACGCTATGCAAGTTAATAGGCTTTTGAAGTGTTCACCAAAATATGTTTATATTTTCACTATGACTAATGGTGAATATATCACACACACACACACACACACACACACACACACACATATATATATATATATATATATATATATATATATATGTGTTGTGTATGATAATTAGTTTATGTTGGGGTTTTGTGGATATCACTTATATTTATTTCTATTTATTTATGTCCATGGCTGAAGAGTTATTATTCTGTAACTTCCGAATTCGGAAGTTACAATAATCAATAACTATATGTAATATTGTCGTTATTGTTATTGTCATTTCTGTATGTATTGTGATGGCTATTACTATTGGATTTTATGTTATGCATGTAGTACACTGGGGCCATTATATCTTCTCAGTGCAAGTTGCTCGATTCGGTTGGATATAGTTACGGAATGTTGAGCATTTCAGTTATGCCGACCTCTTGCTTTCTGGGGGCGAGTCAGCCAACCTTTGTTACTTGTTTAGTAGATTCGTGCGGTAGTGACACGCATCGGTTGTAGAACGATATGCAGTAAGCTTCTTTTTATAACAAAATCGGTAAAATGGTAACTTCGGGTCTTATTTACTAAACATGAGTTAAGTCATACACATTTTTATGACCTACGGACTTTTATTCCTTTTGACTCAGGAAGAGTACATGATGATGCTTATCAGTATCATTTAATTTATTTCTTATCCCTAGGAATTGAAAATGCATAAAGAAGTTTAGGTCAAAGGCTAAGTGATGAGGTCATTCAGCGCTGAAAGGGGAATTGCGAGTACAGGAGGTCTTAAAGGTGAAACAAGAGGAAAACCTCGCAGTTGCACTATGAAAAAAATTTTCCGGAGAGGGTGGAAAGTAAGATGGAAGACAATTAGTATGAACGGATATACAGTAAATGGAGTGAAGGGGTTGCAGCTGGGGGCCGAGGGGACGCTGCAAAGAATCCTAAGAGATGCCTACAGTGCATCGCTTGCGTTACACTGATAACACTACACCCTTACGGGGCCTATCCCTAGGAAACTTGTAATCAACCTGGACTTTATCTGTGCAATTAGCGGCTATATTCACCGAGCTACCATGTTTTTGTTTTTGCTAACCAAGAAGAATTACAGAGTTTTTTATTACCATAAAAAGTCGAGACTCATTGAATGGAACGAACACCAGACTGTGAAATAAATCTTCAACGCGAGGATCTTCATCATTTTCACCAGTGAACTTTTCATCATTATTTATCGCTGAACTTATTCATCTGGCTCATATATGCAGACAAAATTATTTTGAAAGGTAACGTGGGTTCTGATCTTCGATAAAAGTGTGAAGGATCCATATTGATTTACGTAACTTTGTATTCATTGAAGGTGTGACCCATCAGTGAATCGCAATCAAAATTGATTGATGCGCTGTAAAATATAGTGTGGTTCATAGGCTTTGTATTGCCGTAATTACAGCCTTAAAATCAGACAAAGCACCTCTGGCTTCAGTAATAAGCAGCCACTTGCTCAAGTCATTATAATAAAAGGCTATTGTAGTAAGACGAAGACATCAATTAGGTATAAATTTAAGAGCAGGGAGTTGGTAGAGTACAAAATCCCAAGGATGATATGAAAACGTGTGAAAGGTGCAGAAGAGCAGTTGGGCGAACAAGCGTCTGTTGTGTGAACGAAAGTGAAGGAAAACGCTGGCGGAATAGAGAAGTACAGGATTCATTTAGGTTGAGGTCTGGGGCTTCCAAGGATTGGAAGGCGAGACGTATAAGGTGCCGTGGAACGATATAGAGAAAAGGGAAGAGTTACCAAGAGAAAAGGATATTTGCAGAACATCAAACCACACCCCAAAAAAAAAAGACTGCGTCAGTCGGCTGTCATCAAAGACAGAGAAGGAACAATCTTGCATAACGATGATGACATGAAGTTGGTTGGATCATTATAAGCACATTTCACATGCAGAAAATGAAAGCGGATTTGGGGGAGAAATAAGGAGGATAGATGGACCAAATGGATATACAAGTAAGGAGGGTTATAAGTAAAATGAAGAATGGCAAAGCACTGGGTCAACCAGAGGGAAAAATTGAAATACTAAAGGTACCTGGTATAGACGGGGAAGAATAGATACTGGAACTTTGAAAGGCAATTTTTGGAGGGGGGTGTAATGCCAAACAACTAGGAAGTCAGTCTGATGGTAAATGTGCTTAAACAGAAGGGATATATTATGGTGTGATAATCATAGAATAATCAACCTAACAGAACATTTGTTGAAGGTTTTAGAAAGATTACTTGATGAGCGATTGCAGGCAATTGTAAAGACTAATGAACAGGAATACAATCTCATGGGTAGGAGAGGTTGATGCTATCATTGTGATAAAACAGTTACGAGGAAAGAGGCTGGAAGGCAGTTAGAATTTCTGTTGTGCACTTACAATCCTAGGGAAGTCATGTAATAGAATAACAAGGGATGTAGTGTTTCGGCTCTTTAGGAAGAGGAAAGTACCAGAGAAGTTGGTTGGATTAGGTTGGTTGAAATGATGTATAAAAGAACAAGGAAAGCGATAATAACAGCCATTGGCAAAACAGAAATGTTCAGAGTTAGAATTAGTTTACATCAAGGTCAATACTTAGCCCATTTCTGTTTGCACTGGTTATTGATGTATTGAGTGAAGGGATTAGGAATAAAAATCTATGAGAATTGTTAAATACAGATTATCTGGTGACTGCAGCAATGGGAAAGAGAGTCGCAGGAATCTCTGAATGGGGTAAAACGGAGGTTATTGTGTTCAGGAAGCAGAAAGGGAATTGGTTAATTTACAAGACTGCAGAAACCTAAATTTGAAATAGGAAGAGAATTTCCAGTACTTTGGATCTACGTTAAGCCAGTAGAGAGGGTGTGAAGCTGAGGTTGACAGCAGAATAAAGGCAGTTTAGGGGAAATGAAGGGAAGAGTCAGGGGTAGTGTGTGTGACAAAAGAATACCACATAAACTAATAAAGACCTGTTGTACTGTAAATTAGCGATGATGTACGGTTCAGAAATATGGACATTAAGAAGCAAACAGGAACAGAGATGTTGGAACAAACAGAAATGGGGATGCTGAGGTGGATTACGGGTATTTCGCTGCATGAGAAGCTGAAAAATAAAAGATTAGAATTGCCAGAACGGTAAAGATTGCTGATATCATAAGAGAGTCAAGACTGAGAAGGTCTGGACATGTAGTATGGATGAGTGAGGACGACGCGATGGAGTGAAGAGGGGTTGGGTGGAGCCTGTTAGAGGGAGAAGATCAAAAGGAAGGCAAAGGATTAGATGGTGTGATAAAGTGAGCAAGGAAAGTGCTTTTGAGAGAAATAGTTGGGGAAAGTGCATCAAGGCAACTGATCGTTAGCTGATAATTCTTATTTGTTAGTATTCTCTCTCACTCTTCACTTAAATAAGCATTTATATATATATATATATATATATATATATATATATATATATATTTATATATATATATATATATTTATATATATATATATATATATATATATATATATATATATATATATATATATATTATATATATATGTATATTATATATATATATGTGTGTGTGTGCATGTGTGTATATATATACATACACATATATATAACATATATATATATATATATATATATATATATATATATATATATATATATATATATATATATATATATATATATATATATATATATATATATATATATATATATATATATATATATATATATATATATATATATATATATTCAACTGCACCAATGCACACATCACATGTAATTTTAACAGCCTCAAAGTCCACTAAGTCTACAGTCCACCTCATTCTTACTACAATGTGTGTTCAAAACAGAGCAGTGGTTAACATAATTTTTTTTCCTATATTTAATTTAAGTGGTTAAAGTGGTAAGCAAATTCTGATAGTGGAGTTTCGAGTAAATCGATAAATTAAGAGTTCACTGTGGCAAAAACATACACATACAGACAGTTATGTATGTATGTATGTATATATATATATATATATATATATATATATATATATATATATATATATATATATATATATGTATGTATATATATATATTATATGTATACATATATTATGACGGGACTTGAGTGAATCTTACCTGGTGGCTAGGTGTGGGGATGTTGCTGGTCTGTAATCACTCAATTATCCCTCATAAATTTAAAATATCACCACCAACAAAAATATTCTTTTTTGTCTGCTTCACTTATTGTTTATTTTCACCTCTATTTTAAACCACCTCTATTTTAACCACTTTTAATCACCTCTCAATCCAGCAGGATCTTAATTAAATACTAAAGACATTTGTTAATTTAATACTTAAATAAATAAACTTAAATTCCAATATAATTACTTTCACACGTAATATCACAAAAACACTAATTATGATAAGTAAAAGAAAAAGATGTTTTCAACACTGCACTGAATAGTTCTCTAAAGAAAAATACAAATTACAAGTGTAACGAAGGCTAAGGAATGCAAATATAGCTGTATGACTAAGTTAAGGAAAAGAAACCAAGGATAATGTAGAATAGTTAACATAACTGATAATAGATGGCGTTTAACATTAAACACCCGATAATTTCATAGTTACACAAATAATTATTTACAGATTTTTTTTTTTTTACAAATAATTGTGACGTTCCGTCATAGATCCTCCCCCCAAAGAGCATCCTGCTTAGGATGGCTGGGATGAGAGACAGCGGGAAGTCTGGATAATGCGTCGGCAATTTTGTTTTGATGTCCTGGGATCGCTCGGAGCTCAAGATTATATCTTGTTAGATAGTACGACCAGCGTAACAATTTGTCGTTCAGTAGTCTTGATCTATCCAGGAAGGTTAAAGGTCGATGATCTGTATAGACGATTACCTTGTGGTTGCATTCTAAATATGGAGCAAAGTGACGAAGAGCAGCTATGATGGCAAAAAGCTCCTTTTCTATGGTTGCCCATCTAATTTGAGAACCTTTGAATGAGCCTGAGAAATAAGATACTGGAAACAAGTAGTCCAGTGGCGGCTCATCTCCAGACTTGTAAGCTGATGACATCTGTAGTAGTACTGCACCGTATCCCGAATTGCTTGCATCTACCTGGAGTAAAAATCTTGATTGAAGTTTGGGGCTTTAAGAATGGGTTTAGATATAGATACTCTTTTGAGATTATTAAAGAGCTGTTGATGCTTTTCTTCCCAATAAAAAGAGATCTTTGGAGATGTTAAATTATATAAAGAGGCTGTGATTTCAGAGTAGTTCTTAATAAAGCGAGAGTAGTATGAAGTCATTGCTAGAAATGATTTTAACTCTTTCTTGTTTGTTGGAAGTGGACAATCAAGTATACTTGCAAGGTTCGCGTCTTTGGGCATTATACTTCCACTTCCGATGGTATGCCCTAGATAAGTTACCTTAGCTCTCCCAAAGGCACTCTTGGCCAAATTAACTGTTAACCTTGAAGATCTGAAGCGATGGAAGAGTTCTTCGAGGGTCTGCAGGTGTTCGTCCCAGTCGTCACTAGCTACCACCACGTCATCCATATATACGTAAGTGTCTTTCATATTTCTTATTACCTCTGACATCATTCTTTGAAAGGTGGCGGGAGCATTAGTTAAACCAAATGGCATGACCTTATAAGAGAATAGCCCAAATGGAGTTATAAATGATGAGATTTCTTTAGCAGATTGAGTTAGAGGTACTTAGTAATAGCCTTTCATTAAGTCTATCCGTGTAAGAATTTTCTTATTACTAATGCTATCAAGGATATCATTGATTCTAGGTAATGGGAATGAATCTTTTACGGTTACCTTATTTAACTTCCGATAATCAGTACAGAGTCTTAGTTGATTATTGGGTTTAGGTACTAGGAGACAGGGTGAAGCCCAAGGTGAAGTGCTTGGTTCTGCAAGGTCATTATCTAGTAAATACTGTACCTCTTGTTTCAACGAGTCCAACTTCTTGCCTACCATACGGTAGTACGTCTGGCGTATGGGAGTAACACCTGGCTCAATGACGATGTCATGTTGAATGGTTTGACTTCTCTGCAAATTGTCAGAACATACATCATGAAACCTGGAGAGCAATTGTGATAGTAATTTTCTCTGAGGAGATGGTATTCCTGTAAAATAACTGGGCAAGGATTTTAAAATCTGACTGTTGGTGTTGTCTTTCCAGTTAATTAGTTGATCATCTTCAGGGAGATCTAGGAGCAATTCTGAGGAAGTTTCCTCTAGTAGTAGTATTTTCGCCTCAGAAGAAATTGAGAGATGACTTACCATTTGAGTAGGTGCTTGATATGCCTTCAACAAATTCACATGCACTAGTTGCTTTGGTCGTCTACGATCAGGAGTAGAGAGAACATAGTTTACTTTAGAAATTCTTTGAAGCACTTTGTAAGGTCCCATAAATTTTTCACGTAAGGGGTAACCAGGTATGGGATGATTGACAAGCACCTCATCTCTTGGCTGAAATACACGAAGCTTTGCCTTTTTATCATATAAGCGGGACATCTCCTGGGAATGCAAAAGATTAATATTAGCAAATACATGAAGTGATACAATTTTATCTTTTAGTTCCTGTAGATATGACAAAATGTTTGTAATCTCCTCTTCCTTGTTGTGAATTAGATTTTCCTTCACCATACTGAGAGTGGTTCGGGGCTTTCTTCCGAACATTAATTCGAATGGGGACACTCCAGTGGACTCTTGTGGTACACTTCGTATAATATACATCAGAAGATCAATGTCTTTATCCCACTGTTCTGAAGTGTGTGTGTGTGTGTTCGCTGTGGCTAAAAAATACACATACTATATATATATATATATATATATATATATATATATATATATATATATATATATATATATATATATATATATGTGTGTGTGTGTAGCATATTCAACATTAAACAGTTTCCTATAGAAAGAAATGGCTTCAGGGAAAAGCAACACTGTTGCGCATAATACCACGCTCATACCTTAAGAACTGAATGTTGGGTGAGCTCGCTGTGCAGAAAACTTGAAAATTATTTTTTTCATATACCCATAAAAAAGGCTTATCAGTAGTGCATCGAAGCCTCCTTACAATGCCGTTCACATCTGTTTTATGTGCACTCTTGTGGTTCTTGGATATTCAGGTCTTTTCTTTGCAATACCTGTTTCGGTCTATCCATAGAGCCCTTTATTTTTTCTTCCCTATCCTTCCAAAGTAAATACTCTTTACTTACCTGTCGGTTTTCATTCTACCACATGATCAGACCATCTCAAAACACTCTGATATATCGTTTCACCTGTGGTGACCTATTTTGCACTTAACTATCTCCATAGTTCTCACCCTTTCAGTTTTTCGTATGACATATATACTGCCTTCTTTTATTTTCATTCAGCATCCACACTTCGATTCTATAAAAAATAAAATTTAAACACGCTTTTTTTTTTAAATGCACTAAAAAGTAAATAATTTTTTGAGACATCAGGATTTTCTTACAATTAATGATGTGTACAAGGAAATGCTACAAGAAAAGAAATATATATTTTTTATTCCTTGTAGCATTTCCTTCCATGTTTGGCGCCTACACCTTTACTTTTGTAAACATGATTAATTGTAAGAAAATCCTGGTGTCTCAAAAAAATATTATTTACTTTTAAAGCATTTTAATATACTTTTTAGTTTTGACAGAAATTGTAACCGAATTATGATAGTAGCTAACGAAAGTGAACATGTTATCCTGCCGAGCCAAAGAAGATTTGAAAAATACTTAGAGTTATTAACTTATTCTACCAAGTCAAAGAAGGTATGAAAAATCCGAAGGTTTGCATACAAATCCTGAGATACTGGGAGAGGTCACTGTATGGTCAGTGGAGGTCGCTGCTGACCTGCTGATCATGTAAGGTTGTATTGTCACCAGGATTGAGTAACCATGCAAAATTTCAAGACCATTGGCCGAAGGGAACAGGTCGAAAATTGAGTTACAAGATTTGACCCAAACAGATGGACAGACGCAGAAGTCAACTTAAATAAAAGCATGTAATTAGAGTTAGCCCAACAATCATTCATTCATAGGCCCACCCTTGTTTCCACAGACACTCCAATCTCTTTTCAGTCTTTTGTGCCCACCCTGCTTAGCTTGCTATCTTTTTTGCTTCACCTGGTATTTGACTAACCTCTACTCTCTTCATATCATTTCCTGGTTGTATTTACAACCAAATGCCTGTACAAATCAACTGCTTCCATTCTCTCATCACCCATATAAACAGTCATTGATGCATTTTCCTGGTTTCAGTTTACCCTCATATTCTGACTCGTATACTCTCCGCTTTCTCGTGCAAGGACTTTTAGACTTTTCCTAGTTTCTCTGGGTTATCTGTCTTCTCCCTAGTCAGAACTGTATCTTTGGCAGATTTCAGCCGTAGCAAACTCCATTTACAGTTCATTTTCATATCCCACAACTGCACCTACGTATAATTTACTTTCTCTTGACTCTCCGCATCAATTTTCATAAAGATATTAAACAGCCATGGAAATACAACAGACCCTTGTTTCTGACCTACTTTTACACCAGTCCAGCCACTCGCTCGTCTGTGTATTCTGACACACACTTTTAGCTTCCATCATCAAAACTTATAATTGCTTCCAACGACATATTTTTTTACATTATGCATTGTACACATTTTACCTGGCTTCTCTTTTAAATCTGTAGAGCGTTTCATGAATCCGTGCATATCACATACAGTTTTTCCCATTTACTCTCCAAATTTTTAACATAATTATTCCATAACAAAAGCCTGGTTCACTTGCCCTCTCCCTTGTTTAAACAAGTCATATTTGCTCATTAGAATCATACTGTATACCTTTTCTGGTATGCAAAGTAAGCGTTATCCCCGTGTAACTCTCACTATTTTCCCAATCACCTTTACTTTTCAACCATATATACCGTATGCGCACACACACACACACACACACACACACATATACACACATATATATATATATATATACACACACACACACATATATATATATATATATATATATATATATATATATATATATATGTGTGTGTGTGTGTGTGTGTGTGTGTATGAAACAGATGACGGAAGAGATTATAGGAACTGCGTGGCACAACATTATTCAGTTTTCTGTGAGGGTTTTAGGAAGGTTTTAAGCTGGGACAGTAAGACAAAAAGCCTAATTAGCAAAGAGCATTGTTTGTTTGAACAAGGGTATATATATATATATATATATATATATATATATATATATATATATATATATATATATATATATATATATATATATATATATATATATATATATATATATATATATATATATATATATATATATATATATATATATATATATATGTAAGTCTTCAGAGATTATGGTGTAGTTACAGAGGTTCTCAATCTTTTTATGGCCGTGGCCCTCCTCTCAGCCAACTTGAGATCTCGTGGCCCCCCCTGAGTTACTGCATCTTAGGAAGTAGATATAGAAGAAATTGTAGTTTGGATAGAACTATGAGTTTGAAATTCCTTCCCCATTTGTTGTTCAATGAACATCATAATATGGATGCAAATTATGTTTTAAAAACTCAAAAATATTCATAAGACAACAAGAAATCCATGTACAATCCATTTTAAGTATTTTTATTTACTGTTACCTATTTCCATAAATCTAAATGAAAGGGCATGATTAGCTTCAGAATTGTTTTGAAAAACAGAGCGAGACGTAGATCGCCTCTTTTCTCGATACTGATGCAATTAAGAATCTTCTATAATAAATAAGTCCAACTGAATTGACGTGTTTCCAGAATACTGGGTAATTCTTACGCATTTCTTCCCTCATCCACAGCTTCTGGCATCCGCTTTTGAACCTCGCTTGATCTGTTGTGTCGTTTTGCAATTCCAAAAGGTCCTCTTTTTGGGTTATACTAAACAGATCCACAAACCAGTATGGCACTGTCATTTGGATGAGGTCAAAGATTTAAACTTGCACATCATTTTGCAGCTGCTTCAGATAGTCGACATACACGACTAGATATTAGTAAGCAGCTGGTTGGATGAAGCTGCCAAAAAATAAAAAAAAAAAGGAAACTGAGCAAACTCCCTAGCGTCAACGAGAGCAGCTTCAGTTTTTTGCTAGTTAGTTATAATTTACCAGAACTTATGGTTTAAGGATTATTTACCCTTGAAAAGATCATGCAAGTTTTCTTTCCCCAGTGAAAATAATCACGAATTAGTGATTAAAGTATATCAGTCTGACCCAAGAAATTGTTTTCAGTGGGTGCCCGTTGCCCCCCGTGGCCCATGAAAATTTTGCATGTCCCCAATGAAAGCCATATTGTCCACGTTGAGAGACCCTGGGTTAAAAAGGGTTTTGTCAAGAGTAATTAGTTTTCATGATTGCAGAACAGTTAGTAGACAGGAGAGAGACCCATTTAGTGTAAAGTGGATCTCAAACAATGTGTGGTATGTCTGTCCCTTCTATAATTTTTTGGATGGTTTGATAAGACAGGTCGGGTAAAAAAAACTTAATAGCTGACGTTTCCAGATGGAATACTGGTGGTAGGTTATTCTGAAGTAAAACCAATGAGACAGGAAAAAGGGAAAGTTCTTGAAAAGCAAGAAAACTGAGTGTTAATGTTGCGAAGATAATAAAAATAAATGGAAACCAGTAGAATCTTAGAATAAAAGCTTAATGAATGAAATAAGTTAACTCATTCAGATATTTAGTAGTACATTATGGATGATGCATGGAGAGATGTGAGAGAAAAATGGGCGAAGCATTTAAGGTACGAAGAGCTCTTCAAAATGATTGGAAAATAAGAAAAGCATCAGTAAATACGTTATTGAAAATATATGAAATCATTGATAATTTCAGTCGTGATTTTGAAAGGCATGTGGGGTGGGCGTAGTGTATGCCACAAAGAGAAAAATATGGAAGTTACTGAAATAAATTGTCAAGTTTTTGTAGTGTCGAAACTAACTGTCGAAAGGTTAAGAAATGCAGAGATCGCTGAAGATTCTGTTATAGATTGAAAAGGATAGCCTGAGGGCTGTCTGGTCACGGGTCCTTGTCGTTTTCGGCCGTAAGTAATTTAGGCCGTAACATCCAAACTGGCAAACGGCCGAAATGGGTGTATAGAATACTTTGATCCCCGGGGGGCCAGTACTAAACACGGCGTCCTAAGGAGCTTCCGCCATGTCTTACGGCCTAAACTTCATATGGCCTAAAGTTGTGACGGCCTAACAGGTTCACGGCCGAAAATAATATGGCCTAATCGTCCCGAACCCCTGGTCACAAGGGCAGAATGAATGATAGACCTCTCTTCTGCTTCACCATTTTTGCCAGTTTTAGTATTTTGTAAAAAAAAACTATTGAGATGGCTATTTGTTTGTCCGTCCACACTTTTTCTGTCCGCCCTCAAGTCTTAAAGACTGTTGAGGCTAGAGGGCTGCAAATTGGTATGTTGATCATCCACTCTCAAATCATCAAACATACCAAATTGCAGCCCTCTAGCCTCAGTAGTTTTTATTTTATTTAAGATTAAAGTTAGCCATGATCGTGCGTCTGGCACCGCTATAGGTGCCAACAACACAGGTCACCACCGGGCCGTGCCTGAAAGTTTCATGGGCCGCGGGTGAGAGTTTCATTGGCCGTGGCTGAGAGTTTCATACAGCTTTATACGCTGTACAGAAAACTCGATCACGCCGAAGGAACTTCGGCGCAAATTTTACTTGTTTTTAGCCTTCTTAAGGATAACAAATAATGATGTATCTTAAGGTTCCCCTAAGCGATTAGGGGTTTTATTTGATTTTCCGAAGTCTTTTGTTCTTTTTTTTTCCAAGTTTTTAATTGCTTTTATCCATCCGTTCTGAAAGTATTCCCGTCATGTACCATTCATAGTCAGGAAGCCATAGTAGGTCTCCATAGAGAACCAATCACCCGCAGAACTTAACCCGACCAACATTTTTTCAAGCGATTTCAAGATGTTCCAAAAAACGTGGATTCAATAGAACAATAAATCTATTTATGAAGAACTTCGAAAGATACGGGAAGGGAAAACAGTCTTTTAAGTACTGGAATTTTAGTCGGTATTCATGTTGTGGGTGTCAGTGTGCGTCTCCCGCATGACTTTCCCTCTCATAAAGTCCTGACATCGGTTGCTCTGATTTAAAAGTGCGGGTGACACAAGGTGTAATTCTGTTACCTTTTATCAAGAGCTAAATGACGTATGACTATCAGCCTCATCATTACTACACACACTCATACGTACAGTTGCAACTGCTCAACTACAAGTTCGTGCATTGCCATAACATTTTTACCTACAAAAGATGTATGTAAAAATTATGTGTAACCTTTCCTTTTTCTAGCATTTAATCATTCTCAAGAAAGGTGTATTTACAAAAAAATATGACAAAACGACAGAAATTTTTTTGTATTATTTCTCATGAATATAGTGACAATTGTAACTGTGTTTCTATGACATCCTTACATAAATGTGAAGTGGTTTGACATCTGTTGCCCTCTACAATGAATGTTAACTTACTCAGGGAAAAGTCTACTCGTACGGCATCATATCGCTATTGTAAGCCAGTAAGTAGATGTGGATATTCAGTATTTTCTAAATGCCGTTTTATGAATTACCAAATTAAAACCAGTTTAGCAATTTACACCCATTGTTCTATGTTTACTTTACATTTAAGTATATCTCAATTGGTTAGTCGCTGTCTGTGTCATATGCAGACTGATAATTAGATCCTTCGAGAGACTGAGATTCATCTGAATCCATGTCTTTGTGTAATGTGAATGGCAATATTATAAAATAAATTTTTTTCATGAAAAGTGACTCTTTGTGTAAGACCATGTAAAGGTTATGATACGTCATGTAGTCATGGCTGTTTAGTAAGTGTCGAATGTAGATAAACAGATGGACTAATGGTTGGTGGAGAGAAGTTGTGCATAGATTAATAGATGCAAAATGGAAGTGAATGAATCATATCATACGTAAGTTTAGTTTGAAAGTTGCTGGGAGATTTCTGTGTGTGGAAATGAAGAAGTGGCTCAAAGAATGATGCTTTTCACTCTTGCTATTTAGTTTTTATTCAGCAATTAGATTGTAGCTGTGGCCGTGTAACATACATTTGGGAAACGGACTACTAATTAAAGAATGTATGAATATATGCAAATTTATTTTGTTTGATCTGACTGATCTTTTAGCCCGTTGTGCATAAACTAAAAATTAGATGCCTCTGAGATAAATCAATATATTTTAGTTTTTTAGTTTTTAAATTGATTCTAAGGCTTTCATGTTTATTAACTGACGTTAACCAGTCTTCCGCTCAAGTGCAATCATTAGATTAAAAAGATATTTGAAATTCATAGCAATATTGCGGGATTATAAGAAATACGATAAAAGTGACCATTAATTTTTTTATTTAGGGCTTATATAATGAATCGGGAAGTCCGCGTCTCGTTAAAATAGCGACACATTTTATGTAAAAATATTAGTTGTAAAACATGTCATTTTCAAGTGTCAGTACAAGGTAGTCGATTTAATTTTCTATAAATAAATCGCCGAGTGCTTTCAAAACTTCATGCTGAGTGCTTTGTCTACTTGCTAGAAAACTACTGATATTGGTATATATATGTTTTGCAATTTGTATTGAAGTCAGTGTCATTGTTCGCAGATACTATCATCTTTTTCTCTTCTGGCAAGCTTCTCAGGAATAAGAAAAAATCAGTCGAGATTCTTTCCATTTACTTTTTCTTTTTCAAGTCAACGGAGCTCTACCTCTCTCGGCGGCTTCATCAGGACTGGATTATAAATCGACATACATGGTTTTTATTACTGCATGCGGACATTTGAATTTCAAACGTGACATCATTAGGGTGCTGAATTTCTATTGGTTAGTGGGTGTCATTCTCTCGCTGGCCGTCTGGGCGGCAGCATGGGCATTCCTGGCACTCCACTTGAAATTCAAATGTCAGCATGCGGTAATAAAAAATGTGTATGTCGATTATAATCCAGTCCCGATGAAGCCGCCGAGGGAGGTGGCGAAACGGTCGTCGACTAGAAAAGGAAAAAGTAAAGGGAAAAGATCCCGAATGATTTTTCCTTATTCCTGGGAAGCTTGCCAGAAGAGGAAAAGAAGTATAGACTGATTCAAAGTCTTGATAAGAAGATAATATCTGCGAACAATGCCATTGACTTCAATAGAAATTGCATAAGAGAGAAAATATGCCCAAATAGCATATATATTTTGATGAAAGCTGAAGTCTAAATGCTTCCCTCTTAAAAAGATTCCCTCTGAAATCTGTTAGTTAATTGAGCTGCTGTTTGCTGTTTCATCAGTGACGCGCGCTGAATCACTTAACATGGCGTTGTTAGTATAATATATTGGTTTACGTGAAAGCATTACCCTGATAAATGTATTTGCGAATGTGGCTTCTGATTTTCGAGCTGGAACCAAAATATATGAAGGAAAGTCATGTAATCAGGCCCTGGCACCTCGAGTAATTGTGCTTTAGGCGTCTTTCATTTGCTATTCGTATACAGGGAAATGGAGCTGCATTATCACTGTGTCCCTGTCTGATTGAAAATTACTGAATATCCTCGAAGGAAAGTAGGTTCTGACTTTTCAAAGAATTCTCACGGGTGACAGTAATGCGTACCCTAACGGCTTGCGTTTCTTTTCCTTGTGTTTCGTGTCTAGTAAAAGCTGATACATACATTCTTTTTGTGGAAAAGCACACACTCACATATACATTTTATATATTTACGCTACTGTATCGCTTAGTTCCCAATAATTCAGATGATTTTCCATTTGGCTAGGGAGATAGGTATAGCCACAGTGTATGGAGTGACAAGAGATTTTTAGGGAGTGTTCTGCTGCCCCCTTCCAAGGGTTGGACTTAACAAGTCACCAGAGAAAACACCTGTAAGAAATTACTGTTCACTCCTAGCTATCCCCCAGATCTAATTAACCCCATTTGCATTTTCAAATTACTTGCGAAAGATCTTCTCTCGTTAATCCACAGCTACATGCCGCATCCATCTCCACAAGCCATTCCTGCGGCACAATTTCTACCATAAAAGGGAAAGACAACAGAAGTCGTTAGTCAGTCTGCTTGAGTCCGCCGAAGGCTATGCCCGTCTGAGGATCGAGCCGCGAGCCTCGCAGGCCCTGGTTTCCTACATTTGGAGAGCTTTAACCTTCGAGCCAGAAGTCGTCACAAGATAGTTAAGGTCTACCTCATCTGGAGAATCTTCTATCCAAGCATCACATGGAAGCAAAGTACGGTGCTTCCTGTGATTCGAGGGTTAGTTCTAAGCCAGTGTAACTTTTTCTTTAACTCAATATCTCTCTCTCACAATTCATAATTTAATTTTCGTTTTCCTTTGACTTTGCAACAGTGTATTTATCAGTGCCAGTGTGTGTCCCTACTAGAAGTGCATAGAGTAACACCATTCCCTTGTTAGAAGTGATTAGAGTAATTCAGTCCATTTATTTGTGTATTACGGTGTCCTACGAGAGATACTACCTTATTAGTAATCTCATCTGGAATTATTTCACTTCCAGGAGTGGTGTCAGTGTCATTTGCCAAGTAGATGTTTCTCCTGTGTTCCTGATTTGCCAAGAGAAGTCCGCCCTACCGGACCGACCTAATTGTATTGATACCTGAAAGTTAAAGACCTCTTGTAATTGGAATTACTTAATGTACCAATTTTCAGTTCAATGATTTATTGTACATTTCCATTTTAGTGACATCTATTACCTTCAATTTACCAGTGTGCTTGTGTAAATAAAATAAGTGTTAAGAAGCAGAATTCTCACTTGGCGACCTACCATTGATTATTTGCTCTTTTTTTCTCTGGTTATGGTATTTTGAGAGTTTTATTCCAAGGTTCTATTGAATACAGTAAACTCCAGCGCCTCACGAAATACGTAATCTTTACGACCTATGGCCGGGACCTCTTCGAGTTAATTAGCAATCAGCATTCCTTGCTAGCTAGACTCGTAAGAATTTATCAAACCTGTAAATTGTTTCTCGAAATATGCATTAATTTCTTTAAAAAGGCAAATCTGGAATCAGGAAAAAAGGTACTTATTAGGGTAACTTTTATTTCGAACTCGTGAATAGGAAAAGTGTAAAGCAGTAATAATGCATGCCACTGTTGAATCTAGGAATTAGGAACTCGTAAATTTAGTTCAGAAATAATTCTAATGTGAATCTCAATCAGAGTAAAAAAATAATTCGGGCGCAAATTAATTTATCAACGCATGAATAGAGATCTAGGAATCTTCACAGTGTTGAGAAGAAAATACTCAACAGTGTGTGTGTCCACCTTGGCAGTTAGGCTGCCAGGTAGTTATTTGAGTTAGGTTTATTGCAAGATCCTATTGAATACAGTATTATTTGAGTTAGGTTTATTGCAAGGTCCTATTGAATGCAGTAAAGTAAACTCCATTGCCTCTCGAAACATGTAATAATATATATTATATTATATATATATATATATATATATATATATATATATATATATATATATATATATATATATATATATATATATATATATATATATATATATATATAATAATGGTGAAATCATATAATGTTTATATGCAAAGTACCAAAGGTAAAAATTAAACAAAAGCTTGAATCCTAACTGGTTTCGCCATATTTGAGTGTATCCGAGAGGATTTATGTACAGAGCTTACATTAGACTATACATGCTTGGGTAGCTATACAAACGAACATACAGCTTGATGAAAACTGGCCGAGGTCCAGTTGCCAATTGCATGGCTCCAGGAGTGTGACGGATCTGGCTGGGACCTTGCTGACCAGATGTCATTTCCTCTGTCTCCATCCTGAACACAATTAGCTTCCAAGCGACATGACAAGTATGATGGCACACCATTCTTTGATTGCCAGATCTCACCACCTTTGGCACTGTAGTGTAGGAGCAGGGATATTTTGTTTAAGTTTTACTATTATCACTTGGTGGAATGGTTGACGGAAGGTTAGATCAAACAATGTTCATTGAAATCTGGTGAAGATGTAAATGACATGACGCGCATTTTGCAGGATTTTCCTCATATTTGTTGATATAGTATCTGTTCTTAAGTCTAAGCCGATATGGCCGTTTTCTCCTTTATTTGAAGACGTTTCTTCGTTTCGTTGCGCTCACCTCCACGATTTAAATGTCTATGTGGATCCTTAATAAAAGTCCTGTCTCCCAAGTGTAACTATCAAAAGGGACAGACTGGAAGCAATCTTCAATAGGGCGAAACTATAACGTGTGTTTAGATTTGGTCATCTTTATTTGCCTCAAAATTCTTCTTTCAGCTTTAGTGAAAATGCCAAGTGTGTTCTCGTATATGCATCTTATGCACACGGTCTGTTCACTAGAGTGAAGGAATAATTTTGAGGCAAATAAAGGTAACCAAATCTAAACACAAGTTATAGTTTCGTCCTATTGAAGATTAACTCCAGTCTGTCCCTTTTGATAGTCATACTTGGGAGATAGGACTTTTAATAAAGATCCATACAGACATTTAAATCGTGGGGGTGACACGTTAATAAATTATTATTGATCTCAGATGATGAGATGCACTTTTGTAGACGTCTTGGAGGGTCTGAATAATGCGGTACCTGTCAGGATTCATATCTTGTGAATAATTTTTTCCCGGGGCACTTTGCGTTTAAACATCAGGTGTTCTTGTGGTCAGTCACAAGAAGGAATGGATGCAACGTACGTACATCTTCCGGTCTTAGTATAAGCTGTTCAAGAATACGCAGCCGCCATCGCACAAGCCCAAACTACTGAAAAACTCCTTCGGTTTCTCCTTGAAAGCGGGATTAACAAGTTATTTCAAATCATTGATAACAGAAACCTAGTTGGTAATGGAATATCAACCCTTTGATGATAGTGAGAAAAACTAAAATAATGATTGTACAGTTAACATGTCTACCGAACGTCTTTTGCCTAAGGCTGAGGGTTCAGTTTTGCATTATCTTCTGGTGCATTGAGCTGTGTGGATACGACTAAAAGACTGTGTAATTCGGCAAAATATAGCCACCTTTCTAGTGAACACATCAAAGGGATTGCCTACGCTAATCTAAAAAAACAGACGATCCAAACTGACTAAAATTATTTACGGTAACCATTAATGAATTGCAAGGCGATGAAAATTTATACATAACTAGAATGGACACATCCAGTGTATTTGTATCATGTAGAAAACATGAAGAACTTTTTGAGTGGCGAAAATGCATACAAAGAATTAATAAAAATCCTCCACACTCTGTGAATAGTAATTAACACAAAAACAAAAAATTGAAACATTACTGAAGGGAAATAAAATTTTGATTAAAAACTTTTTCTGTGACTCCGCGATTTATACATAATTGTATGGACTCAATAAGACCCCGAGGATAACTCATCCCTTCAGGCCAATAATTACATCTTTTGGATTTCCCTCATACAACTTATCAAAGTACGCTGTTGATGTTCTTCGCCATTGGCGGTTAAAATGTCTGATTCCTATATACGAAATCATGTATTCTTAAATTATAACTAATTAATATACAGTACTTCGATCTGATATAATTTTTTACGAAAGCACCTATTTTTTTTTTTATGATACCCTAGATAGCACACGGCTGGATATACCATTCTCTGCGAGGACCTTAATTGATCAGATTGAACTACGAAAACAAAATTGCTGAGAAATTCAGTCATACAAAACCGCTGTGTAATAAAAATCCACAATTATGTAGATAATATTGTATCACTATGTAAAAGATTAAAACAAACTTAAGAACGCCTGAACGAGTGAACGGTATTCCTCATCAGTGTTTACGTTAAAGTATGAAGCGAGGGGGCAGTTTTCCTATGAAGAATTTTAAAAAGGGGGCGGGGAGAGAAGGTAACAACCCAGCACGGAAGTACCGGTTCGGGTGCTGTTAGGTGATTCCAAATTCAACCGGCAGCTGCGCCAGCCTCCTTGATCTTCTGACTAGCGATTTTGCTGCACAATTGCCATGGTCGGAAACATCCACAGCAACGTCGTCTATAGGGAGAGAGAGAAGAGGAAGCAGAGCATCAGGGTTCACACGGTCACCGTCAGTTTTGAAATAAAAATGTTTAATGTGTTTAGCAATCTTCTTCGTTTAACGTGCTTTTTCCCATTTTTCATATGGGGTAAGCACGATGCCTTCTTTTGAAGGACTTTGATTTGGCGTTGGGGTAGACTGCTATGCCAGTTAATAAAAGGGTCTTCATTTGTAAAGGTCTTATTTTCCTCAAAATAGTTTCCCATGTTTATTGCAGCACCTGCAACCAATATTCTCACGTGAGAATCGTCACTTATAATTTGTGATCTAAATTAAAACTATGGGCCACTAAAACACTGCCCTGTGCATGAAGATTAGAGACCCTTTTGTGTTCAGTTACCTACCACTCAACGTAGTAACAGCCTTGCAATCATGGCGGGAAACCTTGTAAACACTGTTGTTTTTCATAGTGCTATTATTGTTCTTGGTAAAGGCTTTAGCCAACGGTTTTTTTTATAGATATAGGCAACTTCTATGTACATTCGGTGTTTATTTGTATAATCACCTAGTTTCGAGACTTTCTCGTCAAATGGCAATGATACGCATTTCTTGCAGTTATTCATTTCATTGTTAGCACGGCCTGTATGAAATTTCCCTTTAGCCCGGCTGATGGCATCAGTAATAAAATCCTTCGGGTACTTTAGGACATAAAGGTATCTACGACGTGGCAAAGTCTTTCGTCTAGAAATGCGGGGGTCGCATATACGAAGTGCTCTTAAAGCAAAACTAATAATAACATTTATTTTAACTTCTTGTGAGTGGTGGGAAAATAATGAAGATAATTTTCTTTGTTAGTAGCTTTTCTAAAAACTGAAAATTGAAAGAGTTTCTATTTACATCCCAGTGAGTTAGTACATCTAATAAAGAAATCTTCCCATCAACCTCTCTTTCATCAGTAAATTTTATAGACTCAACAACGTTGTTGGCAGTATTCAGTAAGCAGTCTAAAGCTACGTCGTTGCCACAGAAAACTGTAAATATGTCGTCTACATATCACACCCACAGAGCGGGCTTGCAGATTGGGTTACATATCTTTAATATTTCAACTTCTGTGAACTCCATACGTAGGTTGGCTAGACCTAGTGACAGTGGTAAACCCATAGAAGCTCCAGCTTTTTGTTAAAAATATTCATCATTAATAGTGAAAATAGTACAGTCAACACAGATTCTAACAAAGTCGAGAAACTGGTCTCACGGAAAAGGAAATTTGATAGTTCCTTCTCTGTGTCTTTTCTTTAAATTTTCGTAAACAAATTCAAGATGAACATTCGTAAATAAGGAGTTGGTATCGAACTAATCATCCTGCCATCCTCACGGTTAAGCCTCCTCAGCCTTTCGGTGAAATGGGAGAAGTGTAGTAGGTACGTGTCAGTGATGGTGCCAAGTAATTGATGAAGGGACTTGGCCAATCAAGAAGCAAGAACACTGCGGGCATTACAAGTGGCAGCTATTTTTGGCAAGCCACAAAAATATGGCCAACTGGGGATTTTCCCAGAGATTTTTGACCAGATAAGCTCTTTGTGGGTGGGGTCTTGTAGTGAAGTTGCGATCTTTCTAATTTCCCTATTGAAATCCTGTTGAGTTTTTATAATGGTTGGAGGTTTTGTTAATTTGGTGTAGGTATTAGTGCTAGAGCAGTAATAATCAATTTATCAGTTTTACTTTAAAACCATTTTCATCACTGGAACCAAATGGTTCCAGTGCCAGGTAGTCAAATCAATAAGTATTTCATATGTGAATGTCCTTTGGCATGAAACTGATACTAAGTAAAAAAAAATTTATTTGCTCTATAAATGGACTTCTACAATGGGGGAGCCTACGAGAAGATGGATATTAATATTGTGGAAAAAGTTGTATTTGCTCCTTGAATGGACCTCTGAAACAAGGACGATTTGTGATGCGGACGCTCAAGGAAAAGATACTGCAGGTACAAGGTTGTACTCCCAGAAAAATGGGGTAATGAATGAAAAGAGAATTGAAAGTGAAAGTTAGTAAAATTATGCAATTAAGTGGAAAATGGGTAGGTAAAGCAGTGAATCTTTCTATATACGTTAGGAGGCTGAAGATAGTTGATTTGTATAAGTATTTGTGAGAATTTTTGAAGCAAGGAAGATAGAGGGTATTTGCCAGTGAAAGATGAAACAAGAATACTCTTCAGATGAACTGTTTGCTCAATATATAGTATGTGGAGCAAAAGTACTTAAACGAAGAGAAATATAAAGTTTTGGGTGAGTACTAAAGATGTTATGTAGGTGAAAAAATGAATCAGTATTTTTGCGCAGCTTAGTCACACACACGGGATGGGAGATGCAGAATCTGTGGTGCTACGATGAAGGAGAAGGTATGAACAGAGAAAGTGCGTACTGGATGGCATTAAAGAGGTACTAGAGTAGTAAATCAAAGATAGTAAGATAGAGGGCAGGTTTCGTTGTTGATTCATTAGTTAAAGGGCAAATATGACATTTCCTCATGTGATGCGTTTCCATCACAGCAATATATATATATATATATATATATATATATATATATATATATATATATATATATATATATATATATATATATATATACATACATATATATATGTATGTATGTATGTACAGTATATATTACTTTTTTCTGGGATATCTAGCGTTTCCGTTTGCCTTGATATTTCATGGAGATGGCAGTTGCCGGCGAACAATATTTTCTATCTCTCTGTAGTTGGTTGCCGTACTTCACGTCTCCCGTCCATTCTCCAACTGCCTTCCCATATGCTCTGGCATGGAATATGTCAACTTTAAAAGTAAGGGGATCGATGCATGATGTAATTTTTAGGGTGCAATTTTCATTGATCTCTCTCTCTCTCTCTCTCTCTCTCTCTCTCTCTCTCTCTCTCTCTCTCTCTCTCTCAACAAATTCTGTGGCACTCCTGTGTGTGTGCGTGTGTATGTCACTGCATGCGTGCGTGTCCGTATGGTTACCAAATCAGAATCTGTTATAATTAGCCGCTTGGTTATCTGAATATTTTTACCAGTTTTCTCGTGAGGAGAGCTTCCCTGTCTTTTAAATCCTTCATCAGATACTCCAGTTAATCTCTTCTTTTCCTCCTTTCTTTCGTAGCGCTTGAGGTGCCCACCGTGTCAGGATGTGACAGGCTCTTGACACTCGCTTCCCTCGTGCCTCTTACATCATTTATTTCCTAATCTTAGATATGAACACCGAATGCTACCTTTCGATTCCTTGAAGGGCCTTTTTTCACAAAGATTTTTATGTCTTTTTAAAAGAAATTTATATAACTACTCCATCATTTTCCTGCATTTATACAGTATGTGGCTTGCCAGTACTTCCACCTTTCTTCTTCTTCCCAGCTTGTTCCCATTGTTAAAGTTTATTTGCTTTCCACCTTAAATTTCTTTGGCAAAAGTTCACTTACAAATTTCGCGTTGCCTTAATTTTGTCTAAGGCACCAGAAGCCATTCTTTATGTACGATATTCATGGAAAACATTTTTTAAATCTATTTCCGTCGCCTTTTTGTCTTGAGTTTTCTTCGTTTACCTAATTAAATTTGCTCCCGTCTTTCTCTCTTCCATTAGCTTAAATTTCCTCCTTTGCAGAAATTCCTGGACCACTTTACTAACCTGAATTACAGTTTTGAATCCTACGTTCTTCTTCTTCTTCTTCTTCTTCTTCTTCTTCTTCTTCTTCTTCTTCTTCTTCTTCTTCTGTTTCACATGTACTAATCAAACTGTAGATCATCAACATGAGACATAAGTTCTTCTAACTTCCCTTCATATTCCAGCCAGATTCTCTACCAGTATGATTAATGTTTATATTTTCTGTTGCCATAAAAAAATTACCTTATTCAATATCTACAAGATTTATTTATTCGTGCAATCGACTGTATTCCGTTCAGCATCAGATTTTTGTCTTACATGGTGATTAGAGTAAAAATAAACCCCAAAACCATATTAACGTTTTCATTTTTAGTAGCAGTTTAGGATATTATACCTTAAGTTGGTGCCTTTAAAGCACGTTCAGATTAATCTGATTGCATCTGGACAGGCATTCCTTGAGGTCGGGTACACGAGAGTAAAGCATTAAATGAGGAATCCCAAAACCATTTTCAATGTTAAGCTGACCATCCAGTAGTATGAATACCTGTGTCTTATTACGAAACATAATGAAATCAGTTTTAATTGCAAAACCGAAATCTTTCCTCACACTAACTGATCTCATAAATTTCGTTGCAAGGTATCTTTTACGATCATGAGACTGCTGTCGTCTTTGTCATTGGTTTTGTGCCCGTGAATTGGTGCTCGTTTAAGATATGTATGTATGTACGTTATATAATATAATATATATATATATATATATATATATATATATATATATATATATATATATATATATATATATATATATATATATATATATATATATATATATATATATATATATATATATATATATATATATATATATATATATATATATATATATATGTGTGTGTGTGTGTGTGTGTGTGTCTGTGTATTGTGTAAATGGTTTTGTCTCTGAGAGAGAGAGAGAGACAATGCTTGCATGGTATTGTGTATATGAAACTCAAAGATACAATTGCTTTGTGTATCTTGAAAAGGTAGATATTTTCTTGTATTTTCTGTCATGGCTCATGTCTCCTATGACCAAGAATCCCGATTATTTTCCATTGAAGTATACTGTATACTGAACACACCAAAAGAGATGAAATTCTACTCCCTGCTCCCCTAGAACTAGCGCGTGGTACTCGATTTTCATAGTATAAGCATCCCAATTTTTTACTCAGTACCAGAAGTCTTTCACTCCTTTTACCATAAAACTGTGGCATAGTCTTCTCGGCAATATTCTTTATGCAAGTGCTCGTAAGTTTAAGAGACTAATATATCAGTGAAGTACTACGCACCATTGCCTAGGTTTTTGTGACATTCACGCACTTCTTCGCTTATTTTGATTTTATTCTAATCTCTTTTTTCACATGTGAGCTGTCTGGAAAAGCCTGATTCTGTCCCTTATATTCACTCATTTTGCATCATAATGCTGATTATAATAACAACAGAGTATTAAAATAACGATTTTTGTACTTTCGCTGCAGCTTCAGCAGCCACCATTCGTCGTACTTTGGTTAACGTTAATTGGAGTCAACAGATCTTGTATCATGATTGAATGAAGACTGACTGAATGCGGGGTGAGATTGGTATTTCTCGGTATGGTGTATATCGAAAAATATGAAGGTTAACTACGACACTTACATAAATGCTAGCACTATGTCGACTAGACATCTTGAGACTAATCATAGATATTGACTAAGTAGGTTGATAATAGTGACTTGTCCAGTATTTAATTTAGAACGTCTTGAGCTTTTGATGTATATTGAGGTTGAAGAGTTCGAGTTTATTTGGTAATCACATGAACACGTCAAAAATTGGAAACTAAATTATTGTATCAGTTTCTTTATTACGACTCAGTTTGTGTTTATGCATGTCCCAGCTCATATATATATATATATATATATATATATATATATATATATATATATATATATATATATATATATATATATATATCATTTAGTATAAGAATATACTACCGAACAGATGTTCTGGTGGTTTTAAAAATTAAAATGCGACTCCCTGCACTACGTAAAAGAGAAGTATTTCAATTTCTCTGTATAACGTTATACATTCATTGGTGACTATAGCCGACTAGATTGTTTTTAGAACTCGGCTATAGGAATGCGACTTTTTACAGTAGTTTATAGATAATTTTCTACTCTTTATTTTTTGTTTGTGCTGTATATTTTTCTTATGTGTCAAGTTCTGTTAACAGTTTGCTTAAACACATGGTCAGTTATCCACTAGGCTTTTCTGTTCTCTCGGGTCTTGAACGCATGTAAAATAAATATGCAAAACTGCGGAAGTTTTATTGTTACCCCTCATACTTGCCTGTAAAGAAAACGGGAGGAAAGAAATGTCACAAAGCATTGGTAATATAAGCACGGACCATAAAATTTTTCTGAATAAAACGTTATAGAGATCGAAGGTTTACAAAGACTATTACTGATTGTGTTATTTCGACAAATGCATTTTCCTTATCATAGCAAAGTTCGTTAGCGATTGTCTTAAGTAAAATCAGTGAACTGATAAAGTACTTGAGGTTTAAGAAAAACGGTCTAGAATATTGAAATGAACGCCTTTAATGCGTTAGTCATTGCTTTATTAAGGTGTCTGTGCTTTCACATAGAATAAATTTGTTGTGAATAACCAAAAACATGATCAAAATATTGAAGAGTAGCCTAAGGCATTTTTATCAGAATGATGACATGAAAACTGATTCAGAATTGCAAAGGAAGCTTTGTATTTAAGGGAAAACTTGCTTATTTAATAACCAGCTGTGTCGTTGCAGGAAAACTAAAAATCGCTGTCGACAAATTGTTCGGTGCTGAAGTTGAGAACCTATCTGCTTTTGGAACTTTATAATAATACGAATGCATGAAACCATGGTGTCAGAGACAAGAGGACATGCTCCCATTATTTTGCTTTAAAAATGAATATACCTTTCATTATTTTCTGCAGAAAAACTTGAGATCCACATTGATACGCGCATAGTGTGACTCCCATTGATTATGAAAAAAGGACCACTCACTTTCCACAGACCAGTCGAAGGTTGAAATTTTCTGTAGAAACTTGCCTCCCTCAAACGAGATGAGGAAGCAGTGTCTTTGTCTTCATATTATTTAATCCGGATTTTGTGGTAATCACATATACACATACAGCACACCGCACAGGATACTTAATTATTTTATTGAAAGGCTTATTTTTCATAAGTTTCAACACGGTAGCTAAAACAAGAACCAGATGTGACAGGGCTTACCCATTGAAAAACTTAAAACCTATTTGGTCCATACTACCAGTTCTTGTACGACAGAATTTGGGCGTGGGTCTTGGGACAGATAAGTTGAAAGTAGTTAAATTGAGAGAAAACCTAATTTGCCATCTGTTGTTGAATTGCAGATTTTCTGTTAACTAATGTACTACGCAGGAATTTAAGGAGAGAGTGTTGAGGGAAGGTAGAATGCTAGAAGGGGTGCAAGAATGGTGGAATCACAACAGTAAGGTGATGAAGAGTTTGGATAGAGAGATGTTGGGAAAGTTATCTGGAAAGAAATCTGACAATAAGGAAACCTGATGGAGGAATGACATCAGGAATGAAGTGGTGAAAACCAAAAGAGATGCAAAAAAAGATCTAGGAAAAGTATAGATAACAAGAGGATCAAGAGACGTACACAGGACATAAGGAACAAATAAAGAAGGCGGTTGCACAAGAAAAGGCAACAGCATTAGATGACATGTGTGAAGAGGGGGAGAGAAAAATTCACAGAATTGCAAAGTCGAGCGACAAAACCACCAAAGACTACTCCCATACAAACAGGTTAAGGATGAGAATGGAATGGTTTTATGCAATGAGGATAAGATGAAAAAAGAGGTGAAAGGAATATTATGAACACCTGTGAAATGAAGAAAATTGTTATGGCATCTCTATTTTGAGTTTAAGGCCATAACTCTACTTGTTGTTTCTTATCTGTGTGGTAAAGATGGTATTTTAGTATTTGAGGTCGAATCCCATCCTCGTCGCCATTGTTATGTCATCTCTGTTTTGAGTTTAAGGCCATAACTTTACTTGTCGTTTCTTACCTGGGTGGTAAAGAAGGTGGTATTTTAGTATTTGAGGTGGAATCCCATTCTCGTTGCAGGCGTCCGAGGATGAAGGGTGATAATAAAGCGATATCTTCTAGCTTGTGTTTATTTGCTCTACTACATTTTAGAAGAAGGCAGTAAGAGTCTATACAAAATACAAAAAGCTCATATAATGGAATCGTAACAAACATATGAGCATCGGAGCTCGATACTTAATAAGGAATTAAATTCTACACACTTCTTTTAATGTGTTTTTTTCCCATTTGTATGGGGTAAGCACGATACCTTCTTTTTGAAGGACTTTGATTTGGCTTTGGGGTAGACTTTGTAGTCTCGATCGGCTGCCCTGCCTGTCATCGCTTAGACCCTGGTAGCGTATGTACATGTATTGTACCAGTCACCAGCGCCCTTTCTCCCAGCAGCGAGGAGACGTTGCGTGGTTAGGTCAACAGTCGAGACGTGTGAGGTGTCTGTCATGTTTTTAGATGTTGGAGTGGCTTTGTTTGTGTGTGTATTAGTCTGTAACACCCATTTGCTTTTAAGCAAACCTATCCATTGATTACATACATAATCCCGAGGTGTCTGCATGGATAGCAAAGTTTCCGCCTCTCTAACTGGTTGGCTGCAGACTTGAACCCGCGCCATAGACCTATAAGAAGCCCGAGGCTGCTGCTCTAACCAACTTGGCCATCGAGGCTCTAATTATATTCTACACACATGAGGTAGAATTTACAGGATCGAAGCCTGTGTGTCGGATTCGATACTGGCACAATAATAATTGATTATACTTATACATTTAAACATTATGCAATGCTGGTGCAATAGCTCTGAACTGAACACGTCTACGGATGGTGTTACATAATACATCTTACATACGTAACAAAAATCTTAGAAGATGGATTCCAGAACCTTGGTATGACACGTGCTGTTAGGAGGAAGGAGGTAAAGAAGTCACTAAAGTAGATGAAAAACGGTAAAGCAATAGGACTAGATGGAATTCCTGCAGAAGTGTGGAAGAGCCTGAGAGAAGAAGGAATAGACATGCTGCGGGACCTGGCCAAGAAAATATGCAGTCAGTAAAAGGTACCAAAAGAATGGAGAAAGCTTTATTGTGCCCATCTGTAAAGAGAAGGGTGATATTATTGTGCAAACTACAGAGGAATAAAGTTAATGTCTCACACCATGAAAATCTGGGAAAGAGTAATAGATAGAATATACAATTTAGGCTGAAGGCCAAGCGCTGGGGCTAGGAGGTCATTCAGCGCTGAAAGGAAAATTAAGAGTAAAAGGTTGGAAGGGGAACAGAAGGAAAACCTCGCAGTTGCGCTATGAAACAATTTCTAGAAGAGGGTGGAAAGTAAGATGGAAGAAAGAATATGAATGGAGGTGCAGTTATAAGAATGAAAGGAGTCGCAGCTAGGGGCCAAGAGACATTGCAAAGAACCTTAAGTAATGCCTACAGTGCAGCGCGTGAGGTGCACTGACGGAACTACTTCCCTAGGGGGTGTTGAAAGAATAATGGATCAAAAGAGTAGGGAAGAAACATCTGTAGGTGAAGTACAGTTTGGTTTCATACCATCACTCCCTACATCCCCAAGGGCTACTCGGTGGTTTATCCAGTAGAGTTCATCAATATTTTGAATATACAGTGCCTCCGAGCTCAAAGATCACATCTCTTTACGTTGAAAGTCTGTTCACGAACATACCAGTAGACGATACAATCGATATTATTTTAAGGAGAAATTACCACTCGGACCCCATGCCTCTTTACATACCAGAAGATGCTCTTCATTGTCTTCTCTAAATATACAACAAGGAGGCTCCCTTCCTTTCACACAGAGGTGACCTTTTTCAACAGGTAGATGGTATCACTATAGGGTCCCCCCGTGATGTCGTATTTGCTAATGTCCATATGACAGATGTGGAGGAATGCACCTTCAGTTCTATCCAAAGCCAAAGATATAGGCTCAGTACATAAACAACATATTTATTGCTATCAGTGCTGATGAAGAAGCCACCTGCTTACAGTATGCCTTGAAGAGCAACTCCTCCCTAAACTATACTGTCTAACGAAGCCTGTTCCTTTCTTGAGTGTGAACATGGAGCAAAAAGAAGATAGGTACAATAAAACAGTGTACCAAAAGGCGACAAATGTGGGATAGTGCCATAACACCCGACGGGAGTGCCCTGGCACTTACAAATACTCCATAGTATCCATGTACATAAGACGTGCAATTACACACTGTTCCCCGTGAACAGCTACTCATGCGGAGCTCAGACGTATTAGGCACCTCCTGAGTAACAATGGTTACAACAGCAATTGAAAGTTGCATCCAGAAACAATTGTACAAATATGCCAGCACTTTAGCGATGACGTCTACCTCACCGGGAAACATCATATCATAGTCAGTTTAAGGATGAGGTCAAGACTATGAAAAGAATAATTGCCAACAGTGCCACGCCTACAATCATAATGATAGTCTCTCCTTACAAGTCTACTGCCGCCCGAACCTGGTTAGTACTCTTGTAATGCAGACTAGAACCGCCGGCCGTGGAGAGATGTGGGAGTTGACAAACGTGGTTTATAGATTTAATGCCCAGAAGGGACATGTCAAGTCCTCGGCAATTGCTACATACGTCGCACCACTACGACTCTACAAAGACGATCGGAAGCCCACGGCAACCAAGGGCCAATATTCTAGCGTTACGTAGACAGCCACGACCGTAAACCAACATTGCAAGAGTTATTATAGAAGGCACAGAGATTGTGCATAGAGAAGCCCAGCTCCACAGATTGCAAATAGCAGAAGCCGTGTAAATCAAAAACGGCCTACGTTAAACATACAAAGGAACAGGGACTTCATCATCCCTTCTTCAAGGAAACCACCAAACTTCGGTGAGATTCGGTAGGCAGAAACGAGAGACACAATGCTCCCGGGTACTACAGAAAATACCGACAAGAGAGCATGGAATAGGGCGTGTCTTCCGGAGCAGCAGCAATGCCCTTGCTGCCGTACAGACTACAAGCCGGAGAATGGGACCTGCCAACCAATAGAATTTCATCACTTCAGTGACGTCATATTTTACATCTAAGGATTAGCTGTTAAGTTCGCATGTTGTAATAAAAGCTGGTTATGTCAATTTGTAGTTTAGCCCCAGATGCCATCGATAGGCGAGGAAATGGTCCGTCGACTATAAGAAGTAAATGGAAGCCAAAGTGAATAATCTTTACTCCTGAGACGCTTACCTATGAGAAAAAGTATGGACTGATTCAAAGTCTAAATAAAAAGATAGTCTCTGCAGGTGATACCATTGACTTCAATAGAAATTTCTCTCTCTCTCTCTCTTATATTATATTATATATATATATATATATATATATATATATATATATATATATATATATATATTCGGTTATCTTATATATATATATTGTTACCTCTTAGTTCATCATATTCGGAGATATGACTGCCAGATCCAAGAGAGGTGGCATCTTCTTTAAGAGGTTCATATTCATGATAAATTTTAAGGGAACATTCGCGATTTTTACTCAGTTGTAATCTCTTTTTTTTATTGAGGCATGTTTTGAAGCATCATTGTCAGTCTGTCACATACATAAACAAAGTGTGATGTCGCTGATAACGTGAAGGCAAATTTTCATAGCCTCATAAACCAGGTAATGCATAGTGATAATTAAGTTTACGAGGACATTCGACGGAATTGCCTCATAACTACCAGTGTAGCAAATATATTGTGTTTCACAGTAGTTCATCTGGAATTGGCGATGTTGCCATCATCTCGATATACGCTCTTATAATCTCTATATCTGTCTTGTGTTTATATATATATATATATATATATATATATATATATATATATATATATATATATATATATATATATATATATATATATATATATATAATATATATATATATATATATATATATATATAATATATATATATATATATATATATATATATATACATACTGTATATATACATACACATACACACACACACACTGGAAAGAAAGATTTCTAAGAAGACTTGGTTTTACAAACAAAAACTAAGATTAAGTGGTATATAATCTTTTTAATACATACAAAGGTCATTACTTTTGAGTAAGTACCCAGAATATGAGGCGGGCAACACAAGTACCTGCTTTTCTTCCTAATGCTTTGGCTTAGTTATCCATGAATCCAGGATAACTTGACAAATAATGTACATTAGTGAGATTATTTTACCGTATAGATATACTAGATTAGCTCTGAAATTGTTCACGTCTGATAACAGTGTCTACAGTGCCAAGCAACCATCTGTTTTTATTTCATTTTGATAGGAGAGACTTGTTGATTCATTTTTTCTTAGAGGTTCTTTACATCTGCGTCTTTAGGATAATAGCCAAACGTCATCTAAATAGAGAAAACATGGCACGGGTATCTGAAAAAGTCTTAGGAATAAAATATTTTTCAAAAACTCTATATATGAATTTAAGAGAATTGGTGATAGAGGATTGCCTATTGCTTTATCAAACGTTTGTTTATAGAGTTTCCCGTTAAAAATGAACTTGCAGTCAAAAATACACAATCTAATAATACCAAAAGATAGACTGACTGTTAGCGGCAAATCCAATCCAGATAATTAACTTTTTATTTTTGAGATATTCTATTACTGATTCATTAGGCACTTTTGTAAATAAAAAACAAACATCAGAACTTACTAACTGAGAGTCGTATTTGATCGTGTGCTGTTAAATTTTTTTTTTTTCGTTAGATATAATGAATTAATCAAATGGGTGCCTTTGATAATTCCTAAAAACGGTGATGGCAAATTTGTGAGGTATTTTGAAAGTTAATACGACGAAATACAACCTACATAATATATGTATATATATATATATATATATATATATATATATATATATATATATATATATTTATATATACATACATAATATATATATATATATATATATATATATATATATATATATATATATATATATATATATATATATATATATATGTAATATTCCTATTACATTACTGTTGAATGACCTAATTACTTAAGTTTCATGTAAATACAAGTATCACTTCCATTTTTGAGGCATGCTACGTTATCGATTATTTCTCCGGTTTAGGCATATCGGCCTTAGTTCAGTCAATGCTTTCTTAAGCCGTTTGAAGAAATTAATCTTACTAGAAAATTTTGACGATGAATAAACAAGTCCCTTTACAGTGTCAGACATGATGTGAAAGGTCACTGGATTTTTTAAAGGAAGAAAAGAGATGACGCTATAGACAAAAGCAGCTGGCACGTTTGAAACGGCAAATAACAAACCATTACCAACAGTAGAGCGAACATAATATTTTTTGTAGTCAAATTCACCGTGCAGCCTTTTCTAGCTTTTTTCGTCCAGGTGTTCTCTTTAACAAGTGTCCTCAGCTTTCTGTCCCATTCCGCGTGTAGGCTGTTCATCTTCCTTCTTAGATTTTTCGTATAATTCTTCTAGCAATGAGGCCTTCCACTCTGACGACATCAAACGGTGAACCGCCTTTCACCAGCGTATCACAGTACCCTTACCTAAGCTAAGTAGATGCAACCCTTGAGCGTGAGGTTCGTAGTCAAACAAGTCACCAGAAAAATTGCAATGTAATCTACCGGCTGGAACGAGCTCCTTGTGATACTCTAAAAATAAGACAAATTTATTGTAACTTGCCTGAGATTTGATTAACTGAAATTGCTAATTAATCTGTCAGCCATTAAAAGAGTAATCTAAAGACAACTGTCATTTATGTGCTTCTGCATTTTTCAGGACTACTACAATTCATCTGAAGCTTTCTGCCTTTATTATATATTTTAATCACAGACACTAATATTTAATGGTCATATATCATGTATGATTGTGTGTACAAAGTTGATAACTAGTGGCAACCGGAAATATATGTAACGTGGTACTCTGCTCTTATGAGTGAGTTTTAATATTTTCATACAATTCAGTTTTCATTCAATTCCATTGCATATGGGTTCTTTCTTGTGATTATCCATAAGTGGACTCGTCTGAGTAGGCTAGTTCTTATATTTTATCTTTATTTTATTGTAAGCTTAGTGTACCATTTTGTTTTGTTTTCAATTTGTCTGTTGAATAACTTGTAAAGCACAGAAACTTATTTTGACTGTGAAGCCGCAGGTATCCATTAGATCTGGCACAACCTAACATATATAAGTATTTCACAACCTAACATATATAAGTATTTCACAAAAAAACATCATTTAAGAAGTTTTATAGAAGATATTTTATCTCCCAATATTCCAGGGTCAGAAGGCATATGCTGAAAACCAGGTCCCATGAATAGTTAACAGTTGATTTTAGAGCTTTTAGTATTGTATAACTCCCCAGGTTGTTAGTCGTGTGACCTCAGACTGCAACTGAAAGATCTCGGCTTTGTTCACTGAAGGTCTTTACCTGTCTGCTCATTCCAAACCTCTACATTCAGAAAGTAGTCATGGTCACAGAAAAATAAGTTCCAGTAGGCGAGAATACTGGTCAGACCACTTGAAGCTTCGATGATTTGCTTATTGGAACATTATTATTTATCTTGTGAATCTTTATTGAGACACAGTTATATATACTCATACACGTACTCATATATATATACATATATATATATATATATATATATATATATATATATATATATATATATATATATATATATATATATATATATATATAGGTACAGTGGTGCTTAGGTTCCAGCTTCTTTTATGACTTGTGTGGCTTGGTTGACAGCGTCCTTGCCTTTCAATTGAAAGGCCTGAGTTCGATCCTGATGTAAGTCAGAAATTTATTTCTGTTCCACGCGTGATTATGTGTTGATTATTTCTATCATTTTCACTCAGAAGGGATAATTTAAATGAAATGTTGTCAGTTGGGTCACTGCTGAGTTGGAAAGTTGGGGAAACACGCTGGTATGGGAAATACGCTGATATATAATATATATATATATATATATATATATATATATATATATATATATATATATATATATATATATATATATATATATATATATATATATGTTTGTGTGTGTGTGTGTATGTGTATTATATATATATACATGTATATGTATATATATTTTATATATACACACACACATTTTATAAAAACAGGTTCAGTTACAGCTGTATATCCTTTTATATTCATAAAGAAACCTTTCCTTCGTCAGTTGCCTGCCTTTTTCTCTCGGAAAGCAAGAACAATGGCAGCAACATTTTCTCCAGAGATTATTAGTACTTGACGATGCAGGTTCAAGGGCCTTTTATATCAGGTTATGAACTCATCGCTGAACATTTTTCCTCGGGAAGAAAAGAAATGTCTCATCTAAGAAATTAAGGAGGGAATGAAAGGATTGAGAAGATGAAAGAAAAAGAAGCAAAGTAATGAAGAAGTGGCATTTGGTGATGGCCTTGGTGCTTAGAAGACAGGTAATCGTGGTATATTTTTAGATGCTGTCATGCCATACGATAAATGTATTATTACCAATAATAAATCTTTCCTCACCGTGCTACTTTTATGTCTTTATAAGTATTTGATCAAGGATTTATTTTCTGTGCTTGCCTCCATTTTCTTGTTATTCTTATTAGCTTTCTGTTGTCTTATGCTCTTAGTACTCCTGTTTAATTTTTTTATTTTTTTCTTTCGCATTGTAACTAGTTTGTTCCTTTTTGAGACAAAAATTATCTGAGCGAATGTCATTGCTTGGGTGCTAATTTCAACTCCACTTCTAAATAATGTCCCTTCCCTTTTTACTGCTATCTTCAAAGGGAAGGTTTTCTATAATTAAATACGGTTAAATGAAGAACAGTAGTCACATGCAAATTGACGGCATTCCTCACTGTATTTTCCTTTACTTCAGTCATTCGTGACTTATCCTGCTTCTGACTGTAAGTAGAGGATTTGATTTTCCTTCTTATTTTTTTTATCTTTCCTTGAGTGCTTAAAAGATTGGAATTATGCAGAAATTATAATCAAATTTTACTTTTGCTGGTTATCTCTTAACTTGACATCCGGCTCCTTAGTTTTAAGTCAGTTGGCTTGAAGTCCAATTTCCCCTTACTGTTAAACGGTGGATAAATGTGGCAAAAAATATTAGCCTCTGAGCGTACAAGAGATTCTGAAAATTTCCTTGCGGAACGTAAAACATTATACGGGTCAACATGTGCAAAAAAGAAAAAACTCTTCTGAAATCTTAACCAGGATATTGTCACAATATGCTCATTCTGATGGGCCTGAAGGACCTCATTCTCATTGTCGTTTGTATTATAGTAGAACAGTAATAGTTAAGTTTAGATATACTGAAAGGTTATTGCATTCTTTAGTTGTTATTGTCCCGACAGTTTCCATAACATGTATACTATGCTGTGAAAAAAATTAATGAGCTATGTTCCTTGTAAACTACATAATGTAGCAGCAGAAACCTTATTTTGGTAAACTCCCTTCTTTGTGAGGTACTGCCTTATACATTAATGCATGCAAAACCAGCAGCCTACTATTTGTAAGTAGTTGTATAAATTAACATGAGATTATGGGCTAGTTTAAGCACATATTTTTGCAGTGTTAATCAGTTTTTATTATTTTTGTTTTCAAAATTACTGCAAGAAAACAATGCAAGTCTTGCGTGAGTGCATGATTGATGCTTTTGTTGATATTGATAAGTAACAAGCTTGGTTTTATTATTGTTTTCTGCATATTTTATTATTGCTTTACGTGAGGTTTTGTACAATTTCAGTATTTAATATTCATGTATACAATTTCAATATTAGGTATTCAACCAAGTCTGACAAATTTAATACTCCATCACCACATCTTTCGTTGTGGCAGAGTGTGACATATTTCCAGTTGATATTTGCCTGCCTTAGTCAATCGTTGCCCAAAAGTTCAGAGACACGTTACTGAATGTCTGGTTCTCGGAAAAATCCAAGTTATTGCAATGGAAATGGCACACTCTTGGTGAGAAGTTGCATGTGGTTATGCTAAGTGATTTGCAAACAGAAATTGCGCTCTTGAGTAACCTTCGTTATTTCTATGTAGGCTCAAGCTGGACAATAGCACCTTCCTAAAGCAGAAATACCAGCACCTGCATGACTGACTCATTTTTGAGGACAACACACATAGATTGAACGAGGTTTACCTGTCAACGAACTCTTTACCCTACATATTCTTCAGGGCGAAGCTTTTAATCAGCTCAGGACTTAAGATCGCCATTTAGCATTACTTAGAAAAATAACATATAGTGAAGACTTGTATTCTCATGTGCTAAAATGAAATATAGAATCTTCATTCTCATCTTCATAAGAGCCCACAAAAACAACAAATTTCCACAACATGAGGAAATGCTTGAGAAACTCATTTCTTAGTTCTTTGTCTTGGAGCATTTGAACTATTCTAGATATGATGTGTTTGTCATCCACTAACAAGGATTAGTTTGAGAAACATCCACACTGGCAACCAAACCATTTTGTACAGTCCCTTTAAACCACTATACAGGATAACATGAACATGAAAGGTGTTGATGGTGAAGTTAGGCTTAGATAACATGACACTGTGAACCCTTAGAGTCTCCAGCGTCATAATCAGGCTTTCTCAACATAGAAGACCTTTCAGAGACACATTGCCGGCCTGTCGGAAACCATCAATCAAATCAAATGGGCAATCATCTTGTGGTTGATTTTGGAGATCTGGTAACTCTTGACAATCACAGTTATGCAGACAAAGCAGTGGCAGGCACAGTGCACGCATTTTAGGACACAGTAAAAAATAATCCCAAGAATGTTACCATGATCCAGTCGAGAGAAATTTCTTGACACTTCATTTCAAGATAATGCCTAGTAAAGAGAGGACAATCTGTACTGATAGGCAGAGGAGCTATAAGAGTGACACTGGTTAATTCTTTCCATACAAGATACAATTCTTCCCCTTCAGACTTCAGTAATCTTCAAATGCCAGGCATGAATTGGACTTGCTGCAACACCCTGGAAAGCGGAGATATTAGAGCTACATTCAGCCTGTAAATGTAAAGTCTTGGTTGGATATCTAATTATTCACTGTCTGCCTACTATTAGCATCAGCACCTTGAATAAGTGTGCAGATGTGGATACCAAATTTGAAGAGTCCAACTGTGAAAAGAGAGGCAATTGTGTGCACAGGAAAGTGTCTAGCTTAGACCCAGGTTCCAGATAATTGGAAGTTTTTTCAATGTGGCCTAATAACTAAGAAGCTGTTTACCATTATTCCATTTAAGATTGAGGAGTTCAGCTGACCTTTAGTTAAAGATGTGTATGTCACATCATGACAAGCTGTGTCATCTAATCGTTCTGGCAATAGCATGAACAATTGTAATCTTGAGGAAGCAGTCGCCAGGATTGTGTTCTTCATACTGCATGCCTTGGGAATGGGGTGCAAAGATTATCCTTATGCATACCATGGACCATGATCTTGTACTTTCACATTTGTTCTTTAATCTACTTGTGGCTCAGCCTCTGATATCGAGGTGAATTTCCTCATGGGTAATAAATGCAGGTATTGTCACACCAGTGCCTTGATTAGAGGCCTGCGAGAGCTAAGATCATTAGCCCCATCTATGGTCTACGCACAAGGCTGGCATTACAGTACGGTATGGTGCGAAATTACAGTGCAGCAGTTCTGCATTTCCGTTAATGTATAGTACGATCTTTTTCAAGTAAAGAAAGTAATAGATCTACCATGCAGGTCTGGTAAAACTGAGGTATACTTAACTTAGTACCATATTGTCTATCTTGTAAAATTCATAGGATTCATTATCATTAAGAGAGATAATGTTTCAGATGTCTGATGACAAAGAATATGCACAGGTGAGCCAAATCCTCATTAAACCCAGTAATATCCCACTTAACGACATGTTTACTGGATGATAGGACGGCAATAATCCCAGTAGCCTATTAACTTTCTCTGTATTTAAATTAAACAACTCTACGAAAACATTTTGTGATGGGACTTAGTGGCCCCAGCGCTTGACGTGTTTGGTTCAAATCAATTGTGTGTGGGGCAATTGTCTCAGCTGATTCAGCTTTTTTCCTTCAAATTCCAAATGGTTTCAGTGGCAGCAGACACTGTGTATACAAAATTTGTGGGAACAGAATGGCGCTACCAGCTTCAATGGCACGAGGTAAATGTCCACTCAGTATCGCTTCAGCATAACGATTTGAGACAGTTTTAATTAAAAACTAGAATTGTATGACAGTTTTCACAAGCTCTCTACTTATAACTAGTCAACTGGGAGCACCAAGCCGTCTCTCCACCGTAACTTAAGCATTGCAGCAAACAGAATTATAGCTTTTGCTTTGGTTGGTCGTGCTTCCCATCCTAGGCCAGTATTTGGTTTGGAAGTATCAGAATTTTCATGTAAAGCCTCAAATTAAATTGTTTAAGGACTCGTGCAACATACCTTCAACTTAACAGTAGATTGTTTCCTCTACAAATCTAACGTTATAAAGTTAATAACTTCACTTTTTCAGACATGACTCTCTTATTTCATATTAGGCCAACGAATTGCCAGGATCTCAACCCGAGACTTTCCCCTTTTCATCTTTTTATCTCGCTTCATTAATATGCATTACCCGGTTCTCATGAAACCCCTAATCAGATAGACTAGCTGGCCTGATGGTGTGGTAACTGAATCAAAATCAACTTGGCCCATTTATTAACTTACCATTGCTCCTAAGGAGACGTATAAAAGGATTGCGAATGTTCAAGTAAAATGAAGATGCACATGTATGAATAGAGAGAGGGAGAAAACTCCTATTGAAAGCTCTCTCTCTCTCTCTCTCTCTCTCTCTCTCTCTCTCTCTCTCTCTCTCTCTCTCTCTCTCTCTCACACACACACACACACACACACACACACACACACACACACACACACACACACAAAATCATTGAAATGAATGCTCAAGGAGATGATTTAATACTGTATATCATCAGAGAATCAGTTATTACTCGCGAATTTAAGCACATTAACATACCATTGCTCCTAAGGAGACGTATAAAAGGATTGCGAATGTTCATGTAAAATGAAGATGCACATGTATGGATAGAGAGAAGGAGAAAACTCCTATTGAACTCTCTCTCTCTCTCTCTCTCTCTCTCTCTCTCTCTCTCTCTCTCTCTCTCTCTCTCTCTCTCTCGTTTTTTCACTCACAGAATCATTGAAACGAATGCTCAAGGAGATGATTTAATATATCATCAGATAATCAGTAATTACTCGTGAATTTAAGCACGTGATGCAACTTACTCTAGAAGATAAATTTATTGACCGCTTTTTCCTGAGAGGCATGTTACATTAAATGTTTCTGAACCTTAAGCCTGGAGCCCTAGTTCTTTCTGTTCATGAAACCAGAACATCTGAACTGTCGCTCTGTTACTTGCTCAAATAAGGATTGTTCATCACTCTCTGACTAGGAATCGGGATTTATCTCATATGTCTCTGTAGAATCAAGCTCATTTTTGTCATTCCATCCTGGCTTTCTAAATCTCAACTAGTACCTGATGATATGTAATATAACCTCACCTAGCTGGGCACCAGAATAGACAGTTGGATAGATAATGTTGCCATATACTATCATCATTCATCAGAATGTGAAAACACTTCAAGAGAAAATAGTGAGGTCACACGGGTTGGGCAAGAAAATGATCCCTTTTTCTAAAAGCGATTACATTTTGAGGTGGAGTGCTCTCAAGAGGAAGGGTACAATTTAGTTTTGCTGTGATGGAAATTAAACGGGTGGAGGTTGAATGCTGAAGTACCGGAGTTAACGTCAGAATATAGATTTATGGAATGTAGAGGATTTCAGTATATACATTATTTTTTACTTCTAGTATCAAAGTACGTTAAGTGCCATTCGGAGCTATTTTGCTTTGACAGCGCCTTCCATTTTGAATTTTGGTACAGACTGACCCTTTTCAGACGTCGTGTTTCTCTCACTTGGCTGCGCCCTGAATACCAGATCAAGTGTTGGGTTTCTTGGAGGTATGGTCCATCCTTGGTGTGACAAGCTTCATTGCACTTGCTACACTTTGTGTATTATTTATGTCTTGGAACAAAACTTCGGTTATTGCATCTTCTACTTCTGAATCCTGTCTGCTCTGAAGTTGCTCTTTGCTAGTAATTAGTATTCAGCCATTTTTTGGCGTTTCAGGCAACCAGTTCCCCTTCATATTTTTATGCAAAGGAGAGCGTTCCGTAGCAAGTTTCAATAATAATAACATTATAGGCGTTCCTCTCTAGTTTACGTCCAATGAAAACGGCTTAGTGGGAAGCGTTCCAAAGATTTTCATTTAGGCTGCCAGTTGTTTTTCCCAAACCCCAAGCTCAGACAGATCCCTTGCTGAGGCTGACCAACCAAATCCAGCAAGGATTCGCCAAAAAGTGTCAGACCATTGGCATATTTTTTGACTTGGAGAAAGCATATGACACTACCTGGAGAATTGGCATCATGAAACAATTGCACAAGATGGGCATATGTGGAAGAATGGTCAGGTTTATATATTCCTTTTTATCAGACAGACTTTTTAAGGTAAGAGTGGGAAACTCCTTCTCCCAACCTTTTATGCAGGAGGAAGGAGTTCCTCAAGGAAGCGTTTTAAGTGTAACACTTTTTTTCAGTGGCAATAAATAGTGTTATTGAAAAAATCTCGCCCCCTGTTAAATGATCGCTTTTTGTCGATGACCTTGCAATATACTGCACAGGATATGATTCCTTGTCTGTATGTAAACATTTGCAAAGGTCTATTAATGCTATTACTAAGTGGGCTGATGAGAATGGTTTCAAATTCTCCTCTTCCAAAACAGTTGCAGTAAGATTCACCAGGTGCCGGTGTGTGGAAGAGGTTCCCACACTTAGTTTAAAAGGGTCCATCCTTCCTTACGAGAGTGAAGTTAAATTTCTGGGGATGACTATTGACCATAAATTAACATGGGCTAGCCACATAAATGCCCTAAAGTTTAATGTTAAACAATCTATGAATATTTTAAAGGTTGTCTCTGGATTTAGTTGGGGGGCTGATAAGAAATCCCTTCTGAGGCTATATGACTCTCTGTGTCGATCTAAGCTAGACTATGGCTGTCAGATTTATTCCTCAGCCTGTACAACCAAGCTAAAAGAACTGGATGTTGTACACAACATGGGGTTGAGAATATGCTCAGGGGCTTTTAGAACTTCGCCTGTTGAAAGCATTTATGTCGACACAGACCATTTACCCCTTGATCTAAGAAGGCAAGAGCTAGGGTTGCGATACATGGCTAGAATGAAAAGTGCTCCCAAAAATCCCTCCTTTCAAGCACTAAAGGAAACAGACTCTCGAAGCTTTTCTGGTACAAGAGCTTCTAAACCATTCCAAATTCGACTGAATGAGGATGTTAGGAATAATCACCTTAAATCCCAGAAAGTCCTGGAAGTAGAATATCCTGTAAATCGTCCATGGCTTATCCCAGAAGCATCAATATGTAAGAAACTGTTTAACAAAAGGACTGCACTGTAGAAGAGATTAGGGGCAAATTCTTAGAGCACGATGTTACCCATACTAATTTTACAAAAATTTATACAGATGGATCCAAGTCAGATAGTGGTGTTGGTTGCGCTGTTATCCTTGGTGATACAGCGTACACAGCTAAATTACCTGACTCTGCATCAATATTTACTGCCGAATTAACAGCCGTAGTGTCTGCCTAGATTTAGTTTTTCAAAGTAGTGACTCTAATTTTGTCATATACTCAGACTCTAGAAGCACCTTAGAAGCTATTAAAAATTTTAATAGCGTTCATCCATTAATTCAAAAAGTTCAGGAGTGGCTTTTTCGTATATATTGTCGACGTAAATCAGTCTCTTTCTGTTGGGTCCCTTCTCACGTGGGGATTCGCGGAAACAAGATGGCAGGTAGGGAAGCGAAAGCTGCTAGTATTTTATCAGAAACCTCTTTTAGAAAAGTGCCTCATACAGATCTAAAAGGTCCCATTAGATCTTATGTTTTAAGTAAATGGCAAGAAAGGTGGACTTCTCCCCTTCTTGCCAATAATAAATATAGAAATAATAGGGATAATGTACTACCGTGGTCTTCGCCATTCCAGCTTGACAGACGAACTGAGGTTATTTTAACGAGATTAAGGATTGGGCACACTCGTCTAACCCATCAGTTTATTTTTGAAGGAAGCAGCCCTCCAGAGTGTGCTTACTGTGACGAGACACTAACAGTGGAGCACATTCTGGTGGTCTGCCCCAGATATTTTAACCAAAGAGAGAGATATTTTCAGGGTAAATCCCTGTCTGATATTTTGGGAGATGAAGCAGATATTTCTGCTATCATCTCTTTTTTAAAGTGTATTAAAATTTTTAACGATATTTAATTTTATTTAATAATTTATTACATCATGTAGAATTTTAATGACATTAATTTTTTTTTATGTATATAGCACATCATTCATTAAACTTCATACCCTTATTTATTGGTCACATCACTTCATTTTATTTATTAATCATTTCCTTCATGAATTCATTAAAATATTAACATCAATTTATTTTCTTTCCATTTATTACATCATGCGACTTAATTTTTTTTTTTATGTAATGGCTTCATACCCTTATTTATTGGTCACTTCATTTTATTTATTAATCATTTCCTTCATGAATGCCTGGGCAATTTATTTTCTTTCCATTACCGCTTTTGCCTAAATATCATACATCCATCCATCCATCCAAGCTCAGACATTTTGATTCATTGATTATATATGGCTGACTGCCTCAGCAGATATCATTGTTCCTTGATGAATGTGAGATATTTTCTGTTCTTGATTTCATGATTAGACCGTTATCTTGCATTTCGCGTAAAATGCTATTGATTTGTATGTTTTGTATGGCGCATATTTATCTGTTATTTAATAGATTTTATTTTGAATACTAGTTTTTTACTTTTCATTTCTCGTTATTAATTCTAAATGGTATGCAAAAATGTAAAAATTCTAACATTTGTGATTCTGATTTTATGACAGTTGAGTGTGGAAAACATTCCGAAAACAGTTTTTGAGGTCAAGTGATCGTAGCCAGAGAAACAGTGTTTCACGTGTTTCTAAGTTTTGCTGTGTATAGTTATCATTTTCAGTTTACATTAAGCCTTCTTGCGCTCAAGTGCACTACACTACGGCAATGATAACAGTCCTTTTTATCCAGTGCAGCTAATTTGGAAAACCTCTTCTGACTGCTGGACGACAGTGCTAACAGTATTATTGTAGAGATCGTAGTCCCTCATAAGTTATTTTCCATTTCTTATAGACATTATGAGGGTACAGAGTATGGTACAATAGCTTACTTTTTAGAAATTCATTTCATAAGGGTAACTTAAAAAAGAATCATGAAACAAAGGAATAAATGAGAAATAAAAAATAACACAAAATTAGCTAAAAGATCTCTGGTGGCACTTATCATCGTTAACGTAAGTTCGCAATCCTGTGAAGCTTGTTATTGTTTCCATCACTCGTCATACATCCATCTCACGTCAGTGAAGCTGCGTGTTTGATGTTAAAATGTGTACTCTTCATGTAATGCTGACATTCCGGAAGGGATTCTCTCCCTGTGACAGAAACTTGATGCGTTATTGAATTTATTATTCAGGGAAATATAAAATGGGTATGAGTACGCTGCAAAAATAAATAAATAAAAAAACTGACTACAGGGTCAAATATTACCATATTAATCATGAAAGCTCTCCTGCGGCGGCCACAGAGAGTTTAATGCATAAATTCAGCGAGCGGCAGGGCCATTCTACTGAATATTTAAAAGTCTTGCATAAAGAGAATTTGGATAGACGAGGGGGAATATCGATAGACGACAGTTTCCTGGGTAGTGTCTTTCTGTCTAACTGAAATATTGTAAGATGTTCAATGACTAAACTAGAAATAATCAGAATATTACTTGTATAAAACCATTCCATGGACAAACACACGCAGAGAGGCATTATGCCTATAAGAGTTTTCAAATAGTTTCTATTAATTTGACCCCTGAATTTAACGCATCTCGAGCTCAAAGAATTTCCATTTATGGACCATTTACATGATTTTTTGAAATATTTACATCAACAAGACATTAAAGTCTTTGTTTTCAAATACAGGTGTGTCTTAAATTATAAAGTAAACAAAGAGACCAAAGCTTAGCGATTACAGTTTAGACGTAACCATGGCCAAGATCAAAGCAATACCGCTACTATGAAAAAGGTCATTTGTAAGGTAAGCCAAATCATCGTTCTTTTTACTCTATATTTGGTGACATTAATCGGAATTGAATCATGGTCTCGAAAGGGACCCCTTGAACTATAAGTCGCATAAATCATGGCTGAAGTTCTATCAGGGAAAGAGTGTTGACGTCTGAAAAGTCGGGATGCGTTTTATGACTTTTGGTGATGTCTTTGGCTATTTATTTGTTACTCGCTTATATATGCGATCATCCTTAAATGTCAGACCAGCATTTGTATTTCATGTCTTGGACACTCGGAAACAGATTTTTCTAAAGCATGATCATTCTAAATCCAACGATTTAGTCGAGGAGTTTGTTACCCTGATCTGTCGTCATGCAGTCAAGAGTGAGGTTTTTACAGAAGAAATGATCTGATCAGAAGGTTTATTTTACTTTTCTGTAAAAGAAAACTGTTGTCTGTCCATCCGCAGCTTTTCTGTTCGCCCTCAGATCTTAAAAATTTCTGAGGCTAGAGGGCTGCAAATTGACATGTTGATCATCCACCTTCCAATCATCAAACGTACCAAATTACAACCCTCTAGCGTCTAGTTTTCATTTTATTTAAGGTCAAAGCTAGCCATGACCGTGCTTCTGGCACCGCTATAAGTGCGAACAACACACGCCACCACCGGGCCGTGGCTGGAAGTTTCATGGGCAACGGCTCATACACCATTATAAACTGTACAGAAAACTCGATTGCGCCCAAGAAACTTCGACGCATTTTTTACTTGTTTATCATTGTTGCCAGTACTGTTACCGACCGCGGCACGTTACGAGTTGATCATAATAAAAAGATAACTTTGGTAACATGATCGCTCACCGAGGATGTTAAGTCTACCATATGTGGACTACCCTGGGTCGTTGTCCGCAAAGGTCACTATTGGTATCAACTACTGGACTCCATTTCATGCTACACGCTCAGATTTTCATACTGGGAATGATTAATCTTTCACGCAGCAGCTTGCCTATTGGCTAGATTCTCCAAGACGTTTAGTTAGTCGAGATTTTCCAGCGCTGTCATTGCTTTTCTAGTTTTCTTGACTTAAAGCTCAAATCTTTTGTTTATTATGTATGGTGGAAGGATTGACATATCTTTCTTATAATGATTTAGGTTCCATCTATGCAGATTAGAATATTTTTATCATATACATTTATAAATTACGTATATATATGTGTATATACATTTTTTCGTATATATATATATATATATATATATATATATATATATATATATATATATATATATATATATATATATATATATATATATATATATGCTTAATGATGTAAAGCAATATTACAAAATGTAAATACTACGACTTTTATTAGAAGAAAACGAATAGTTAAAATGTTAGAGGATGAGTGTTGTTCTTCACCTCTCCTCAAATTAGATATATTTTGACTATCAGCATATTAACTGTGTTACTTTTCAGGCGGTATATGAAATGAATTTGGAGTATTTGGTTTGATGTTAGATTTTCAGTTAAAGCATTTATTCTCGAGAATTTGACATGTGCTTTAATAACACACGATATCCTTTACATTTATCAATCTTTTTGCCAACTTGCAATAAGAATTTCGGGGGTGGACTTCTTGCTTTATTCTTGGTTTAGTCGCATTTCACTATATTACCATTATCATTCTTAATATTATTATTATGTTTTGTACAGATGATATATAAGAAATTAGTTTTGGTACTGTTCGTTATACCAAGTTAGATATACATCGAAAGATGTTATTTGGCCGAACGAGTGAGGAATGTTATTTGCTGGCACCCTATCTCATTCAGAAGAAGTGGATAATAGAACAAAATAAAAAATATTCCAAAAGTACAATCACAAAGCGGATAAAAATTTGTATCAGTATGGGAAGAATTAAGTCTTCTTATGAACGTTGACGTTAATGTAATATATTTTACCAGAAACGATATAGCTACCTTTTATAATTTTTTTTTCATCATCATCTCTTTTCCATTAGATATTCATTTCCAAGAAGTAAGACCTCGGATTCCAGCTCTGTTTCATTTGCATTATTCAACTGCTGATGCTCGTGGACTGCAAAATGCGGACTCTTTCATTTGATAATAAAAGTTAATTGGCTCTTCAGTGCCCCCTCTTCTTTCTTATTCTTTTTTTTTACGTTTTTTTCATTAATAACGAAGGGCTATGTCTCTTCATTCCCTTTTTATTATTACTTATATAAGCATGGCGCAGCCAATTTCAATGTGGTAATTTTTTCCACTGAGGGGAAAAAACGATGTTCACTGTTGACTTTAGAACGGTGCTCTTTCTGTGACATTATCCTTTCGTCCTTTTTTTTTTATTATTATACATTGGTGATCACATGCATAATGCAAACAGTTATTTATAGATGACATTGTTACGAGTGCATAATTTATGAATTATGTACTTAATTCACATTCGCGGGATATTAGAGACTTAACGATTTTCATAACTTAGTGGGTCACCCTTTTCATTGATGGTTGACAGAAAAGAAATATACCGAGCAGATTGCGCATCTTCAGTCTGCCAGTCTCACAAAGTAAATGTAGGCTGACTCAGTTCAGCCATTTTGCGTTGCAAATGATATGCAGGAGCTTTGAGCATCGCCTAATTTGCCATTTGCATAGTTTATGAGTTTGCATGATAACGATGCTTTATTGTTCATAACTCGTTTAGAAGCGAAGTGATGCCTTGCTTTGTGAGAAATGTTACACTTTATAGTGTGATCATTTTTGCAAATGCTCATTTCCTTTCAATATTTTACATTTTATATCGCTGTTCATGTGTTGTATTTATTTTTCCTCTTTAATCGTTTTACCTCCTAGTCTGTTTATTTGGAGAAGTCTAAAAGGTGTATCTCTTAGGTTTTAGTTTTCATTTTTATACTAGAAATATCGTACAGTTTTATTTTTCTTGCATTAGGAATGTACAATCATTTCAAGTGTAAACTCCTTAAATATGGGTATATGTTGTACGGCATTAAACCTCTTGTCCCTGGCCATTGTTTGATTTTCACACCAGACAGTGTGGCCAGGGTCCCCTTTTTTTTTTCTTGCCTAAGAGAGAACTAGGAGAGTTATTTCAAGGGAAGGGAATCATCTGCCATTTAAAGGGCATTCTTCTGCAAGAATTCTATAACATGCCAGACGTCTAATGGCCTCGAGATATATACGACTCTTGAAAGTGTTGTCACACGAGCACCTTTTCCGGCATCTTTTAGTATCTTGCCACCAAACTTTAGACCAAGGTCCCAACAAGTGACTGATTAACTCCCATGACCCAGGGTCACCGAGTAGCTTAAACTGATGACAGAAATCAAGTTATTCAAGACTCGCTGGCGCGGCGTCACTTTAACGCACATACGCATTCTCCATTGTACACAATTATGGAAAGTATTACTTGGTACATATTTTGACGACAAGATGCTAAAAGATACCGAGACCTTGCTCGTTTGCCAACGCTTTTGTCTCTCCAACCACTGGCACTTTTTGTGACAGTAATATCCAAGTAGCATCGGTTACCTATCATCATTATGGGTAAGGCTTTTGTAGATTTGTGCTTCCGTGCGTGCGCATTTGTGTTTGCATGTGAGCGAGTATGAGTTTGTTTTCTGTGTGCTTTGATCCTAGATTGATGACTTTGAGGTCTGTCAGTCTTTTTTTTTTTTTTTTTTTTTTTTTTTGTGATTATTATTACTGGAAACACTTTAACCATTATTGTAACTTGACGTCTTTATCACATATTTCTATGCTGGCGGAAATACCGGTTCAAACAAGCATTACAACTGGAAAGATCACTGCAGTCGATTCATTATATTCCACCTTGTTTTATTCTACCTCAGATTTTACGAACGGCAGAGGGAATTTTGTACTAACAAAGATATATCACGCGTACGGACTGGGTTCAAATGAGAAATGCTTCAATATGTTTAGAGCAACTTCAGTATGGGTAGAATAACTTAAAGAATAACTTGGAACAGACGCCAGCAGCGGGATATCTTTATATACCTGAAAGGAAGAATGAAAAATAAAGTATACTTTGACTCCTGAGACATCGCTATGAATGACACTCCCTGCTTTGGAAAACTGTTTGTCCAGGGTACAATTGTTTCAGCATTGCTTGGCTCGTCCACTAACGGAAAAATGTAGTACTTTTTCGTCTTTGATAGAGAGAAAAGAGTAAATGAGCTATTAGGAGTGGCGTGAAACAATTGACAGATAGGAAGTGCAGTTTTGGTTATAGAATTATACATTCTTCAAGGAACTTGAAATTTTTCTATGCCTAATTTTAGTGCCCTTTCTGTACTAACCTCTGTTAATATTTCTGTATCCACAGAAATTTTGATATTAATCCATTGCCTGAGAGCATTGCTTTCATATCGAGGTAACGGCATCTTCTCGAAACCAGCGAATTGACTGTGTCTTTCTCAGCCGTTCATGCTATTCATTTGCTAACGTGTTTTCGTCCTTGCCACTGACTGCTCTACTGTCATAGTTTAATTCAATGTTCTTATTTTCAGCGTATAAATTATTTGGTTGTTACCTATAATTTCTTTTACACTTAACATTAGCATCGCTACTCAGCGGAATCTCATTTTGTTTTTCCGGTTTTTATTGCTGCATGCGAACGTTTGAATTTCATACATGACCTCATTAGTGTGCTGAATTTCTATTTGTATGCGGGTCTCATTCTCTTGCTGGCCGTCTGGGCGATATCATACTTCTTAAGACGCGCACCAAGGGCGTAGGCAAGGGCATGATTCCCGTCTCTGACCGATAGTCTTGATTTGCTGAGTTTTCGGTAGTCGTGTTCAGGGGTGTTTTGTTGTTCGTGTCTCCCTCCGGATTCTCACAGATGTCCAGTGGTTTCCTTGAAGAAGGGAGGATGAATTCCTTGTTTCTCTGTATATTCAACACTGGCCGTTGTTCATTGATACTCACAGCTTCTGCTATTTGCAGTCTGTGGAACAAGGCTTCTTAATGCGCAATCTCTGTGCTTCCTAATAATTCTTTTAGTGGTCGTCTACGTAGTGTTGAAATATTGCCCCTTGGTTGCAGTGAGCTTGCAGTTGCTTACGTAGAGTGGTGGTGGTGCGACCTATGTAGTAATTGCTGAGAGCTTGACATGTCCTGTTTCTGAATTCGGGACCTCTCGGCATCCATGTTACCATTATTGCTGAGTTTTCTACATGTAGCAGACTGGGGGCATTACATCATCCCAGTGTAGGTGGTTTGATTCAGTTAAAGATGGTTAGACTGTGAAATATAAGCATTTTATTTATGCCAACATCTTGCTTTCTTGGGGCGAGTTCAGTCTCCCTTTGAATCTGATTTGAGATGCTTGCGCATTAGTGCCCACGCTCCTGTTGTAAATGTTGTAAAGTGCTTGTAAACATAAGTAAAACAGTACTTTCTACTCTCATTTGATCCCCGGAATCGAATCAAATTATGGTGTCTGCCGTGGGGTTATTGAGAGTGGTGATAGGAATATGTTAAAATAACTTTGTCTTCTAAGCCAAAGTTGAAAACGACAGATGGCTATGAGGTAGTGGAAGCGCCCAAGGGCAAGAAGCGAGTGAGGATATGATCAAGAATACGATCATACAGCTTTGAATATTCGTAATAGAGTCAGAACTGGTTTGGCTACATAAAAAGTTGTGGCCATTGGAACCCATGCACCAGTTGAGCAGGGAAGCTGACATCCGTCAACCCCTGACTCCCCACTTAGTGACGAATCTTCCTTGTTATTTGGGCCAAATTCGTGAATTTGAGGATGATTACAAGAACCAGGATACTTATCAGTGAAATATTTCCCAAGAGAGGTGGAAGAGCCGATGCTAGACTGGCTTAATTGCTTACATATCCTCTTAGCGCATAAGAAAGAGCCGTACTCTGTCCTTTCTAAAATAAAATCAGTGAGGTGCCACGCATCAGAAGAATTTAGAAGAATGATGTTAGGAAAGTTTCAGCTGAGTGTAGAAAAGAAAGTAGACCTGCGTCAGAGATACTGCCCATCAGGAAACCTGAAGAAACAATGGACATCTTTATGCATTGTATATGTGAGGAAGTTGATAGTTCTGCACTTAATGGGGATGGCAGACTCTCAGAAGAGGACAGCTTGCAATAAGCCAACACAGTTTGTTTTATTGCAATATTGTGATAAAATTGATCTTAATGATTAAAAAAAGCATTTTATCTGATTCTGGTTAATTAATAATTTGGGTTACTGTGAATTAAAGGAAAAATTATGTCAGCAGCAGCAGCAGCAGTGGTAGAGGCAGCTCTAGAAAGGGCGTGTTGGGCATTATCTAGGGATATGTGAATACAGAAGGGTATTCAAGCATCAGGCCAAGGCAGTCCTCGTTGACCAAGTTTACACGCAACAGCACTCAACGTGCAAGTTACCAAGCAAAACACGGTATCGACAATTGTAAAATGAACAAAAAAAAACTTTAAGGAAATTGGTGAAGCAGTGTTACTCAGACATGAACGTGTGGGCAAGATAGCCAAAGAACTAAATGAAAGAGGTGAAGAACTCTTGGTAGCTCGAGCACTAGTAATTTGTATGTACGGTCGGTTTTCATGATAGATGTAGTTGCAGGACATGTCATCCATTGATTGTAAACTATAATGTTAAAGTTTAAAGCAATGCACTGTTGCATCGGAACATAGGTGATTTTTGTCACTTGTTACCAGACAGGGTGCACATGAGCATGACAGAGGTTATCATAAGCAATGATGGGTCGTCCTCATTCTTTGGGAAAGGACAAGATGATGACTGTCTATTGAACTTATTCAGTAAAAGATAAAAAAAAAAAAATAATGGGACAACGGAAAGTGAACTAATGTGTGATTAACTGAAGGCAATTAGTTACACCCCCGCCCCAGATTGTGAGGCTGAACACACTCAAGTGTGCACTGAGGGACACAAAGACAATGTGAGTGTGGGTGGGGATTAGTGGAGCATATGAAGACACCTGGCGAGGGTAGGGTGCCACTGTGTGGACTCTGGTTGTACTGTTATGAGACAAAATTTTCAGTGGAGGAGAGGGAATTAAACCAGCTGTGTGTTCAGTGAGTGTCATGCCTAATGCTAAATTATGCTGAAGTTAAAGGAAATAAAGGGTCTAACACTGGAGTGCTTCGAACTGTCAAAGACGAATGAGTTATTCTCCTATCTAATGAGTGCACAATATATCGAAGTCATGGAATGTGAGTGATGCTCCCCTCATTTTGATTTGGTTATAATGGAGAATCGAGTGGTATTCGTACCATAATGGCCAACTGCCCCACATTAGCCTCCCGAGCATTGCCTACAAGAAAGTGATTTTGGAAACGAAGATGTATATAAGGTTATAACAAACTGTTTAGAGGTTAATTTTCTTTTGTTTATTATGAGAATTAGGAATATGAATATTTTGCTGATGTCAGCACAGTGTTCGAACGTGTATTTCTTGTGAGATTTTTGGACATCAATTCTTACAATACGTTTAATTAATTTATTATTACTTTTCCATTGGAGAAGCCCTCATCGCAAATATATATATATATATATATATATATATATATATATATATATATATATATATATATATATATATATATATATATATATATATATATATATATATATATATATATATATATATATATACATATATATATATATATATATATATATATATATATGTGTACGCGTGCACAGTGTGTGCCTATACGCGTGATAAAAATGCGATTCATAAATAGCTACGCGTATCAAACTTATCAGTCGGGAGTTATGGTGGGAGTGGGTTGATAATGATTCTAAGTACAAAAACCGAGTTCAGCGCGCATATGTACAATAATCAGTATCTTATACCTCCCTTGACTGCCCAGTGGTAAAAAATACTCGTCACTGAAGTAGGAAGTTGTCACTTTCGAGTGTTCAAATCTTCCAGGTGACGAATCACTGATCAGTTATAATTTCCCCTCGGTAGAGGTAGCGCAAATTGGATAATAAATGATATTTGTAGCTTAATGTTTATGAATATAAAAATGTATAAAGGTATATATATATATATATATATATATATATATATATATATATATATATATATATATATATATATATATATATATATATATAGAGAGAGAGAGAGAGAGAGAGAGAGAGAGAGAGAGAGAGAGAGAGAAATCCTAAGCTTCACAACATTATCATGAATAATTCAAGATACCATTTAGCGTTAATAACTTGTCACTTGAAAATCTATACTTTCCTAGTCTTACTTTGTGAGTTTACCTCTTACTATATTACGTTTATTTCTTTCTTGCCTACATTGATTCCTAAAGTGCTCTCCTTTTTACCACAACTAAACATGAAATCCTTGCTTTGTACATCTAGAATGTGCAGAACAATATTTGAATACTTGGAAAGTAAACCTTTCCGTTCCAACAGTATTTTTGGTCTTGAAAATAAACATAGCAAAATTTCCGCCCAGTTCCCTTCTGAGGAGCTCCGTTAGATATATGTTCGATAGAGCCATCCTTTCGTGGAATATTGTTCTCCTATCTGGAGATACCATTAACGCAGAACTATCGATAAAGTATAATCAAAGTCTTCCATCAAGTGAATGACTTGGCTTCCCTCCAACTCCGTCATAAGGCTTGTTGGATCACGTGTGGTTGAAATGGAAATTTGACTTTTATTTGCACTTTATTTACGAACACGTTGGTTGGTGAACCTGAAATATTTACAGGAAACATACGTAACATTAACACAACATCAAATCGATAACACTAGCAATTGAATCAGTCACCCGAAAAATAGATAACGTTAAATCAAGAAAGGTAACAAATCACAAATCAGACAGTCCATCAAATAGATTAAACAAACAAAAAACAAAATAAAACAAACTTATGTGCAGTATTGTAAACACACTTTTAGTGAATTAGTAAACCTTTACGTTAATAAGCAAATGCTTGGACATAGTTATAAGTTTCTTTCAAACAGCAGCTATCGCTAATACATAAAAAAATGACTATAGTACGTGACTTATGCGATAGCAGCTACACTTTAAGTGGCCGTAACAAAAATGACAAGTGTAAGTGGACGGACCTAAAAAGAGTGTTGGATTTACAAAAAAAGACGGATGTAACAGGAAGACAGCAATTTAGAGGCAAACACCAAGGTACAAAACATACTTGCCAACATTCCTTAACCCAAAACTACATAGTTAGACTCGTGAACATTTGGTAAATAGTTA